>NW_028280112.1:0-23466 GCF_059751315.1 Micrasema longulum | reverse complement strand
TGGTAGGCTTGTCCGCGCGATACCCGTATGTGTAGTGCGTAGCCAAGGTGTAAAGGTTATGTTCAGCGTTCAGTAGTTATTGGAATTTGTCCAGTAAAAAAACAGAAGGGCCCATTCAACCAAAAATAATATTTAATTATTATCAAAACCCAACTCGCAACGCTAGCTGAAACATCGCATCGTAACGATTCTAACTTATGTGGGATCACCCAAAAAAGATGAGACATGGATAAAAGTGGTTATAAAAGTCTACGGGCATATTTGACGCACGGCATCATTAGACGACCGTAAAAATCTAATGAATTGAATCACCAATTATTATTACATATTTACATTTTTAAAAACATACAAAATTGGGGAGCAAACATTTTAAAAGTAATTTGTCACATAAATAAAGAACTTAAAAAATGAAGAATAACATGTTTTTGACAGCACTTTTTGTTTGAACGTATGAACTTTAACACATATTTTATGTTGGGAAAAACGCGTTATGAATGAAGGTTGTGATTTTTTCTTAAATATTTGGATATGAACTGTAAAACTTTACATAAAGCATTTTTTTAAAATCGGATTGAATCTCCTAGAACTAACATAAATTTAAATATCACTTAACTATATTTTAACTATTAATATTCGAACTGTGTAAATTGGAGCAAATTATGGGTTGTTCTCAATGAGATGGGGGTACCAGCACACCTTATTTGAGTGATAAAATCACTTTACAATAAAAGCTCAGCAATTGTGAATTTTAACAATGAACTATCAGATAACTTCCCAGTTCGAAAAGGTGTTAGACAAGGTTGCATTTTGTCTCCCGTCTAGTTTAATATATATGGTGAATATATCATTCGAAAGGCACTTAACGGCTGGACAAGTAAGTTCACAATTGGAGGAAGGCAGTTATCCAACCTAAGATATGCTGATGACACCACACTCATTGCATCGTCAGAGATTGAAATGAAAAAACCAATTGACCGAATAGATGCTGCTAGTTTAGATCTGGGACTCTCAATGAATATGAGCAAAATTAAGCTTATGATCATTGATCGAGCTAATAAAGTAGCGCCATTATCCTTACTGCGCAACTTAGAAAGAGTCAACAATTTCATTTATCTAGGTTCTCTCATTAGCGATGGCGGTGGGTGTGAAGGTGAAATACGGCGACGTGTTGGTATTGCCAAAAGTGCTATGAGTCGGCTGGTGAAGATCTGGAAGAATCGCAGTATAACCATTAACACTAAAAAGAGACTGGTAAAGGCCTTGGTTTTCTCAGTGTTCATGTATGGTGTGGAGTGTTGGACACTGAGGGAATCTGAAAAGAAAAAAATCGAGGCTTTCGAGATGTGGTGTTGGCGGCGAGTGCTGCGGATTCCGTGGATGGCCAGACGTACGAATGCATCTATTCTCCAGGAACTGGACATAGGAGAAAGATTGATATCCATGTGCGAGAAAAGAATCCTGCAGTTATTTGGGCATATTTCCAGGGGAGATTCTGATAGTTTGGAGAAAACTATTCCCTAGGGAAGTGTCGAAGGGACAAGGTCGCGTGGACGTCAACCGACAAGATGGAGCGGTACAGTCACTCAGTTATCAGAATCATCACTGACGAATGCCTATAGAAGAGCACAAGACCGTTCTAGATGAAGGGAGGCTGTCCACAGACGAGCCATGCCTGGAGTCAGGCGTAATCACCATCCTCAGACATGAGGCACGGATTGAAGAGAGGTTCGTAAGTATTCACATTTAAATAAAATAAAATGTCTTTTTTCTCTAATTTCTAGTAGCATTTCCTCCTATAAATATACAGCTCAGTTCATCAACGAGCTCTGTGTTTTTGCTATTTTGCGAAATCACAGCCTTATTACATTTTTGTTTCTTTGATTTGTATTTGCATTTTCATTGATTAGATTTTTCATTTTATGAAAAACGTGGATTGTTTTGTCAATAAAAAACGTTATATGGGAATATTAAAGAACAATTGATATACTGGAATAATTTTAGTATTTCATATCATTAATTAAAAAACAAATTAAAAATTATTCGCACAGGTGGTTTTAAATGTTTAACGACAATTTTATATACTCGTATATTTGAAGGGCGGACTCAACAGAATAACTGCGTTTTTGTGCATTTTACGATTTATATGAGAAATTGCTGGTTGTGTATACCTGCATTAATCGTATTAACAGTACACGTTTACGACTACTACAAGTACAAATTAACAACTTTGTGCCTATTAAAATTTGGTTTTAATAAAGTAAGTAGCTGTTAAAATAAGTAGAAGATTGCTAAAGTAATATAAGACTCATTTATATCATTCATTGAGTGGTTCGTTGGGGTTTGAATTGTCAGTAGGGTTGCGGTGAGTCACATCTTGCAAGAGGGTGTGATTCTATAAAAAAAAAAAAATATTTATTTCTTAAGTTAGCTTATATTAAAACTAATATAAACTATTATGTACATTTACATCATCTATATATATTTACATTTCCTTACAGTAACTTATACATTTATTTTTAAATGCTGTGAACGCCCAGTTGCATTCCACCGGCAAGACTGCTGACTAGTCCAAGTCGTTAGCGTCCATGTCACGAACCCTGGGCGCAGGGATTAAACTCATAACGGTGTGATCACAGCAGATAACGAGAGCCAACCAGCTAAGGCAAGGTAACCCCGACAGAAAAATCCACCAGAGAAGGCAACGGGAAACCACTCTGATCATCTTTTCCCAGGAATCACTATGGCGAGGACATTCAACAAGCAGTTGTCCCGGCTGCGGAACATAAGAATAGCGCAGGATAGAGATGCTTTCATTGTCTACCTCTAGTTCTATCTCTAGATCACCAATGTCAGCTTCGGGGGGACCTTTTTTGTTTTTTTTTTAAGTTTTGTTCATTTTAACAATTCAGTAACATACATAATTATTTTTTTTCCCATAAGGCAGAATCTTGTCTGCGGGTTACATTACATTTAAAATATATATATAAGTACAAAGTTTAATAATAAATGAAGAATAAAATATATTTATATGCACACTTAAGTTTCACTTGCTGTTATTAATATTTTTTTGACCATTTTTTAAATTAAAATTAAGTTTTTTTCCTCACGATTTTCAGCTGGTATTAAATTGTACAGTTTTGGTACTACACTCCCCATTGTTCTATCTCCATAGTAGTTCTTCTGTCGTGGTACCGTCAGCTGCTGTGCCGATACTTGTCGGGTTACGATCTGGTGGTTTACTTTGGATTTAAAACTGCAATCGAGGAAATGATCTGTCACTATCTTATACTGACACTGTTTGTTAATTGGCAAAACGTTAACATAACCGAAAAATATTTTCTTGTTGTCTTTTGTTTTAATCTTTTTTTTTACAGGTTCGATAGTTTTTAAGATTTGTAAGTTGATTTGATTTACCTGTAAGTTCAAGACTCTGTCGGTATAAGATTTGAAACTTAGTTCCCGTATTCTTAATCCATTATGAATTATTGGGTCAACCTGCCCCAAGTAAACTAGTCTTAGCACTTGGTATGGTATGTATGGTTTTAAATGGTACATTTTAAGTAGGCAAACTCTTAGTTTATTGCATACTGTTTTACCTATTCTTTCCAGTTAAAAGTTGAATCTATAATAATACCTAAATACTTGATGACACATGATCTATTTTTGTGCATTTGCAGTCTTGTAGATTTTTATACAAACATTCGTGAGTGTGTGCATATATTAACAAATCTTCTTTTGGTCTTTTATTTGGGGGACGTAATGTGTAACGCTTTTGTTTTTTTTTGTATATTTTTTTGGGCTATAATCATGTGACCATCTTAAAACTTGATTAAAATCCGATTGCAGTTTTTGCTGCGCATCTATTTGTGTGTCTCCAATAGCAACAATTGCAGTTTCATTTGCAAACTGACATTTGCCATAGAGTTACAGTATATCAGGTATTCTAGGGGACCAATAACTACTCCCGTTTTTACTTGTACTTTTTTGCTAAATATGTCTTGTATTTTCACAATTATATTTCGATTATTTAGAGAGTAAGCGAGTAGTTCTTCATACCTTTCTCTGATCTCAGCATCCTCCAAACATTCTACAAGGCGAAAGTGATCTAAGGTGTTGAAGGCATTAGCATAATCGACGAAAATAACAATCACTTGTTTTTTGTTATTTAAGGCTTGGTTTATATTGTTTGCAAAGTCAGACAATAACTGTGTTGTTTTTTTTCCTTTTTTGAAACCCATACTGTTTCCAATTTATTATTGAATTCTTATCAAGATATTTTATTATGTTCTGAACCAAGAATGTTTCAAATATTTTATTTATACAAGTTAATATGGAGATAGGTCCATAGTTGCAGTATTCCAAGTGAGAGTTTCCTTTGTAAATAGGCCTTATTATAGATATTTTTAGACAATCAGGATAAATCTCCTTTTCTGGACACAGATTTATTATTTTACCTGACACGGCACCGTAAAAAGAAGAAGAGTGGTGAAAATAGTATGAGTTAGTTCTAGTAGACTCATTTCTGTCCCATCTTTAATAGTTCAAGTAGGATAATATCTGGAATATTTCTGTTATTTATACAAATTACTCCAATATAGATGAAATGATCCGTAAATAATGACCCATTTTGCAAAATATGAGTTCTGTAGCTAAATAATTGGGTTCATAATAACGTTGTTTTGCTCTCCTGAAAAGTTACACTTTTGCTGTTATCCTCTTATGTCCGCCCATCAAAGATATATAATTCGAGTATTATGTAGATGTGTACACAAAGGATAGAAGGACGCAATTAGCTCGGTGTTCCCAATAAGGCACGGAGATTTTCGCTTTACACATTTCATTTGTAATTAAAACGGTTGGAATGTTAATTAATCACATGGCAGTAAAGTGCTTTCGTTAGTTAAGAAACATATATTTATAGACTGCATATATAAATGTGACTAATTCATTTCATTTAATTATAATTGATTTTCTCTTCCAAGTTTGATTTTGATTATAACTTCTCATTCCAAGTGTTCAATTTCTGATATTACTCAATTATATATCTGAGTAGTAACGTGATTTCATTTGATTTTATTTAATTTTCCGTGTTATATTGTACCGACGCTTTAAAGGCCTTTTTTAAACGTAAAGATGAACACAAAAAATTAATTGAAAATACATATAAAATGTTAAAGAAAATCAAGAAAAACATAAAAACAATGAAATAAAAAACATTTAAAGGAGATACAATAATTTATACTTGCATGAATAAATTCGTATTAACTCTTGTGTGGCTCTGATGTCCTTCTAGTCTAGTGGTGATGATGTGCTGGATTTTAAAACAAAACATGTGTATCCTTGCCACGCGAAAAATGAATGTCCGCCAATACAGAAATAAATTTGTATAAGAGAGCACGAAGATAGAACTCAACAAGGAAGACAGAGACGCTGTTCTGTGGCCAGTGCTTGTGTGAAACAGAGCGGCGTATTTATGCTTTTAAATTTATTTTGGTAAAACAGGGCTAAATAATATGTTTATTTTTATAAATTATGGAAAAGAAATTATTAAACAGTATGTTTTCATGTTTTTTTTTATGTCTGAACTTAAAAATATTCTGTCTTTTGCTTGTGATAACACGATGTTACATCACCGCGCGCAAAGAAAATATTTACCACGGTCTTTTAAATGTTAAATAAATTTCTGGAATGGTAGACATGAAGCATTGATTATCAAAGTACTTCGATACTGCAATATTTCGTATTCCTGGACTGGCACTTGAACATACATAATAAACGATATATTTGAAATCCGACTACCGACATGAGCAGAAAAAAACAGAGTAGTACTTAAAGATATCAGTAATTAAAAAATATACTCGCCATTTTCTAATTTCGGTAGGTGCGTACACAAATCATAAATTTCGGGTATACATTGAGTATTCCTTTGCGCACTCAATGGTGCACAGGGCACTGCATTTGTTTACCAACCGCAGCGTTTCTTCAACGAAATCTATTTCATAACATAACGTAATTTTTCATAACAATTAAACCTGGAATATTATTCATGTACTCATATGTACAGAAGGTATAACCAAATATCGGTCCGTATTTTTAGTCATTACTCGAAGTTTTCGACGGAGGCTTTATTAAATAACCAGCTCCATATAAATTATACGTATGTATGAGACATTGTTTCGTTAATGTTGGACGTCGGACGACCAACTACTAGGTGGTTTGTAAGAAAAGGCACATTTTTCATTTTTTACAATTTACATATTTATATTTGAATTGGAATAAAAGTCGGGTTCTAAATTGACAAATAACTACAATTTATATTTGAAGCATAAACTTTGTGGTTATTTATTATAATTAAATAAATAAAAACCAACTTCGTTTTTAACAACATTTTATTTTCTTCGGACCGGTTTCAAAGCTACACATTAGCTTTATTATCAAGGAATCGACTAATGATTCTTAACATTACTAACGAATCTTATTCTACATTATAATTTTTTTTATTTTATTTATTTAACTTTTTGTACATAATGTTATTTGTACATTGGCGGGCTTATTGCCAAATGGCAATTTCTTCCAACCAACCAATAAAATATAAGTTTTATTTTTATGATTCAAGTTACAGAACATATTTAATAGAAAAAATAAATAATAAAAAGTTAAAAATGTATAAAAATAGAAATAAACGTATTTGTTTATAAATTACCTTAAATCAAAACTATTACTCAATGGGAAAAAGGAAAAAAGAGGAAAGAGGAAAAAGGAAAGGAGGAGAGATTAAGGAAGAGAAAGGAGATGTTTCTTCAGACGTGATTTAAACAGAAATAATGTAGTAACATTTTTGATGGTGGATGGGAGATGATTCTACAGTCAAGCCGCATGGACACTATATGAGTTAGAGAAGAAAGAGGAATTGTGTATGGGTATTAAGAGAGTGCCTTGAGAATGAGAACGAAGAGGTAAACCATAACAGTGATGACGATTTTAAATATTCGTATTATGTATCCGTACATTTATTATTATTTTTTATTTATTTTACTTTTTGTACACGATTTTAATTGTACATTGGCTGGCTTACTGCAGAATGGCAATTTTTTGAAACAAACCAGAAAAAAAAAATAAGTTACAAAACATATTCAAAGGTTAAAAGAAATAGATTTATTTTTGTATAAATTATCTTAAATCAATACCATTACTCAATAGGAAAAAAAACAAGAGGAGAGATTAAGAAAGAGAAAGGAGATGTTTTTTCAGACGTCATTTAGACGGAGCTACTGTGGTAACATCTTTGATGGTGAGTGGGAAATGACTTCCCGGTGAGCCGCATGGACACTCCATGAGTTAGAGAAGAAAGAGGAATTGTGGATGGGTATTAAGAGGGTGCTTTGAGAATTAAAACGAAGAGGTAAACCATGAACTGATTAGGGTGGACATTTTTTACGGAGGTATATAGGAGCGTTAGGACTATGAAGTACATTGAACAGATGTGAGAGGAAGTGATAGTCTCTCCGCTGTCTTATTTTGAGCTTTTTTAGTTGCCTTCGATAATTAGAAATGTGGTCATATTTATATCTATATATTTATATTTATTCGGTTATATTTAGTTATCTTTACTTCTTTAAAGTATATTAGTTAAATATACTTTAAAGAAGAAGTTTATGTAACTTTGAAGCCGATCAATAGGAAAAAAAAATAAGTGGTAAAAAATAAGTATATTATATTTATTTTAGTCAAATAATTAATGGGTGTTTGTTGTTAATTTGTCGAATACATTTGCATGAAAACATTAAATATATTGTTACGTGGAAATATTTCAAGTATGGACAAATCTTTGTAGAAGAGTTCTGGATTTATTTCTTTAAAGAGTATGATAAAAAATCCCTTTGTAAACGCTGCTGTAACGTCGTGTTACATTATGTACCATAGGAGATATTTTGAAAAACCTAAAATTAACACATACTTAGTCATAGTTGTTACAGACATAATCTTAGGCATAATACAAGCTTCTGTACTGCAGATTCTAAAAGTCAGCCTAACTGGTTTTATTCCCAGTAAGTCATGTGCGGACCATATCCATAACATAAGATGCATTCTCCAACAGAGCAATGAAATGAAATCACTTCTTGCGAGTTGCTTCATTGACTACGAGAAAGCATTTGATAGTCCGCATCAACCATCTCTTTAGAAAATTTTCGATGCGTATGGTATTTCGCCCAAAATTATTGCTGTTATAAAAGCGCTCCACATAGATAACAATTGTCGTGTAAGAATCGGCAGCTCTTTGACTGATTGTTTCGGGATCTCCACTGGAGTGAGGCAAGACTGCGTCTATGAACCGTTCTTATTCGTCATACTGGTGAATTTTATCGTATGCAAAATATCACCTGGTCGAGGCATAGAAGTGAACTCCCCTCTAAAGTTGTGTGACTTGGAGTAAGCAGACGATGCGGTTCTTTTTGAAAAGTCTGTTGGTGATTTTCAGGAAGTTGTTGACAAACTGCAGGAAAACTCAACTCGTCTGGGCCTTAAAACCAATACAAAAAAGACTCAGATTATGTGCAACAGATCAACCTCTCAATAATAATGGACATAGGATTGAGAAAGTTCACAGGTTTAAATACTTGGGAGTTTACATAACTGTGGATGGAAGCACAAACAAAGAGCTCTCAACCCGCCTAAGAATTGCTGGAGCAACTTTTAACATGATACGTGTTGTCTGGAACTCTAGTGAATACTCGGTTATAACAAAATGCCGATTATTCAAGTCTTGTATAATGCCAGTGCTCCTATATGGGTGCGAATCTTGGCACCTTACCAAAGTTCAGAACACCAAACTTATGAGTTTTGAGAGTAAGTGCTTAAGAAGAATATTGGATATAAGGTGGTTCGATTTTATAACTATCATTGAAGTCCAAGAACGAACGCAGCAGCCTCCTATAACGAGCGTCTTGAGGATGTGGCGGTGAACCTGGCTTGGAAACGTGCTGTGCATGCTTCAGGAGAACCTAAACCCAAGTTGCCTCTTTTTTAAACCCGCGGGCTTAAAAAAGAACGGAACTAAGGGGCGCTGAGTTGACGTGGAAAGAGACAAAAATTCTGGCTGGCGATAAGGTCTCCTGGAGGCAACTGGTGATGTCCACATGCCCCACTTAGGAACGGATGTGGAAAAAAAGAAGAAAAAGTCACAGTCAGTTTAGATCTCAACTATTTTTTTATTTCTTTAGTTTATTATACACTGAAGAAAGGATAAAATGCAGTGTTGGTTTTTTTCCTCTTGTTCCGGTTATTTATTGCTTTGCTAATGCATACAAAGCTTTTTTCTTTGTATGTATATAATTGTACGACAATTGATGAAATATGCATGTTTAAACACAGGCAGAACGGTGAATGTTACATAGTTTGTAAAGTGGCCACATAAGCCAGCCAATAGTAGGTCATATGCCCAGCCTAGACTTCCATATTCCCTTCTCAAAAATGTTTTTCCTCTGTGTTGAAAACAATTTATAAATTTAAATATTATTTTTATATTGCTACATAATTATATAATGCATAATTAGGTACTGTTTTATTTTACACAGGATTGGTGAAATAAATAAGTTAAAAATGGAATAAAAAAAAATAAAAGTGCTTTTTTATCTCCTTGTAGTGTGGAACCGACTTTACAAGCCATAAACAATAAATCCTACCCAGCGCCCCGCATCACGATTTAATATCAAATTAAAAATACATCAATAACCAATGTTTTAGTGGGAGGGTTTGTGTGTGCGTGTGTTCCATAATACCTACACAATATTTATACACAAACGTGTATGTATACGAGTATAATATACACAAAACACATAAACTGAACGAGGATTATTCTTTTCGATAGAGGCAGTTGGCAAACATGTTGTGGTAAAACAAAAATAAATAACATATTAGTTTGTGTAATTCCAACATTTGTAAAAAATACGCACTAACCTAGCGTGCTGCCTTGACTTGTCAATTGTTGAGATTTAAAAGTCTTTAATTTGGCAGAATAGTAAATACTAGGTCATGGATACGTGCAATCAAATGGGTGATAAGTAAAAAAGATCAACATATCTTTCGAACTTTTCAATACAAGTTTCCGCTTGAACGTTTATTTTACTATCGTTTATTCCAGTTCAAGATAACGGGGGGCAAATCACTGCGTAAGCAAGAGGCCCGGATCACCCAATAACGGCTAGTACTGGAAGAAATCATACGAAATAAAGACTTATTGGATTATTCGTCTGAAACGCTGAATAGGCCGGGCCTCTGACTAAAAGAATAGTTCTATTGATTACAATAGTACAGCTCAAGAAAATGATAGTGAATCGTAAAAAATACTGGACCGTGTTTGGCAAACTAAACTATACGTTCACTGTTTTTACCTGAGAGTAGTCATCGAGTCAAAAACAGCGGCCCAGGGTTCTCGTTCTATTTCACACGCAGAACTGTATTCTCCACCCGCTTGGACACAGACAAAAGTAGAAATATTCAAGTGTAAAAACTCATTTTTAAATCAATATTTCATATCAATCACATCCTGAGATCTTTTGCATGATAGGAATCGCGCTGACCGTTAGAATACGTGGCAAATCATGTATTTTTTTTACACCACAGTCAGTATACCTAATTGCAGTAGTGAATTACAGCTTGAAAAAAATGGGGATAAATTTTTGTGAGCTTACCGGGAATCGAAGCCGGAACCATGCGTGCGCGAGGCGAGCATTTTAACCACTCCACAACCGATGAAATATAAACTAAGTACAAAAAAAACATTTGCCCATAAAAAATTGGATTAATCATGGATTAGAATTATAATGTCAATTATTTTTTAAAGAGAAATAAAAAAACCATGTGTGAAAATGACTTCCTTACCATTTATCAAAGAAGTTTTCCATCTCTAAAAATAATTGTTAAGCTTTTTCTGTTTCCTTTAAAGAGACGCTTTTGTCCTTCAGTCGTTATAAACGGTGCCTTAGTCATTAACAAAATAAATTGATTTCAATTCGACCGTTTAATAGGGGGATTCAATGACCCAAGATTCATGTTTTAATTTGACGCGTGCATATTCATGATTATTCAAATAAATTCAATCATCCTTTTGATCAATTACAAGATGACTCGTCAGTATATCGCAGTCACTGTGAATGTAGGTACATAGAATAATGTTTAATGGAACTTTAATATGAGGTCGGAGCTTGCAGGGCAGAGATCGTTACAACCTTTCTCAGGATGCTCACAAAAATTGATGATTTAATTTTATTGTTTTTAATAGTAGCTTGAAACATTCGAAATGTGGGGCTACCGAAGAATAAAAAAATATCATAGACAGACCCTATTAGAAATTAGACGGCGAAAATATCGCTAGCTGCTTTGGCAGCTTTTTCCGTCGATTGAACGCGAACAGAAAGAGGTGTCGAAAATGCCTACTTTCATATACTTGACATTCCATTTGAAGGCTTGTAATCAAATAAAATAAAATATTCAACGTAAAAGTAATTACATCTCGTAGAACAGAATTTTTCCTTTTGAACGACTTTTTCGATTTGTCCTCATTTTTCGATTTGGATAAAACGTACAAAACTTTTGTTAATATTTAAAATTTATTTTAACTTTTATTTCGTCTTAAAATATTAAACATAATGCACGAATGTCCTAATATTGACTTATATCTAATTATAAAATTTCTAAACAATATACGTACACTAAAAAAAAACTTCTTTAAAGCCAACTCGAATACGATTACAATTAAATTGTTTTCATATCCTGATTTGTTTTTATACAAGGAAACCTATCCAGTATTACAATATTTTGAGTTCGTCCAAATGATTGTAAACAATAGACTGTATTTCACCCGCTAAGGAGTCATTAAGATAAACAAATTAGATAAACAAATTACAACAAGGATGGTGAACGTTTTAGAGAAGGGAATATGGCAGTCTCGGCATTAACAGGGCTTATGACCTGTCATTGGCCAGTTGATTTAAGTGTACCGTTCACTCTGTTCTCAGCACTCACCTTTCTTTCAATATATTTCTCGGTCATTCCATCCCTAGTAAACATTCTTCCCAGATACATAAATTCCTCTACCTGTTTTAGTATAACCCCTATTCACATTTAGTCATACTTGTATTTCTTTCAAAAACACCACATTCAATTATCGACATTCATCAGCCTTCCCTTGCATGCACTGTAGACTTTTGTTAATAAGAATTGCAGTTTTAATTTGTTGTTAGCAAGAAGTACGGCATCTTCAGCATACAAAAGTTAATTAATAGTTAAATCACCCATTTTTGCATCCATTCTTAAACCTTTCAGTTCTTTCATACAGTTATCGATATATATGTTGAACAGCCATGATGACATCACACAACCCTGTTTGAGTCCTTTATGAATGTCAAAACACGATGTGTATGATCCATTTATCCTAAAATATTCTGTGCTGTCATTAGACAGAGAAGCAATAGCCCGTGTAAGATTTCCGCTCACTCCATACTCCATTATCAAATATCAAATACAAATATCAGATACGTAATCTAATATTTATTTATGGCACATTTAGGAGGAAAATGACTTAAATAAAAAAATCTGCTTTTTGGGAGACTGCAAAAGAAGAATGTAAATTGTGACACCTTCGTATTTTTCGAAGTAATCACCAAGTTTTGAGTTAAAAATTATACCGAAGGCATTCAGCTTTGAATCTATGAAAAAAAACGCAAAAAAAAGTAAATAAATTTAAACCTGAAATTTATTTTATGAGTCATTATTAGATTGATAAAAAAACAAACAAACAAATGCACTTTGATAAATAAGATAATGACATATTTTTTATAAAGTAAGATCAGGTCACCAAACACATGTTTTTATTTATTCACGAAATGACATAAACGTCAAAAAGTCATTAAGATTATCAGTAAGCCGGAACGAAACAATCACAAAGCTAAATATTAATACTAATTATTAGTCGTTTTTTTTTTTTTTTTAATAAAGTAAAGTTGCCATTTGTATCGGAATAAAATCGACTCATCCGGCTTTCGGTCACTATATGTTAGTCTGCGTTGCGTCCTTTAGACAGCAATATAATCACAACACTAATAGCGTCGCTTCCGTACCATTGAAGACGTTTTATGATATGTAAAACCGAAGTAATTTGAAAACCCCTGAAGATGTTTAAAAGGTACAATAATATGCCATTCCCCAATAAGACACTGATGTGTAGTAACTCTTGTGCCTTGTGAGATATTAAGTGAAGAATTCTAAGAATCGCTTACATCTCTATTGGTGGGGCATGTCGCATTTAATTGATCGATTAAACGTTTTCTCGAAGACAGGTTTGGCATCTTATTAAATTTCATTTCATTTCATTTATTTATTCAGATATTTAGAACATTACAGAAAAAGACCCAATTCATTCTAAATACAATAATAAATCACAAATTACAGTAGATAATTATGTTATTAAAATAATATAACAAAATGTAAAAAGAAAAATTAAATGTTAGAAAGTGCTTTCCTAAGGGAAGGCCCACTGTCGTGAAATATGTCGACATCCGAGGCGATGCGATTAAGTAGCAAGATTGCCCTACCAACCGGCATAACCATTGGCAGGTTGGTTCTGCATCGCGGTAGGTAAAACAATCGATGCTGTCTTTGTCGAAGATAGTTATCAGGTACGAACAGACCTACATCCATCAGAATTTCTGAGTTATGTATGCGACCACCGATCACCTGGAAAAAGTGAACACCCAAATGAACGTCCCTCCTCCTCCATAATGACTGATAGCCTAGCATTCCCAGTAAAAAGTCAGTTGGGAAGAGCCAAGGATAATATCCACACTCTTTAAGGTACAGATAGCGCAGAAATTTTTTCTGCACTCTCTCCACCATCAAAGAGTATCGAGTCTCATGTGGCGACCAAATAATGGAACTAAACTCCAAACGACTTCTTACCAAGGAATTATACAATGTCCTCAAAATCTGAGTGTTAGAAAAGATCTTGGCATTTCTAAGAACAAAACCAAGCATTTTAAGGGAGTCATTACATAGATTAACTATATGAAGATTAAAAGATAACTGAGCATCAAACAACACCCCGAGATCTCTGGACGTTGAAACCCTTTCAAGTCTTACTCCGTCCATGAGATAACGATAGTATATTGTTTTGGATGCTCTTGTGTATGCCATTACAAAACATTTGGAAACATTGAAGAACAATTTGTTTTGTTTGCTCCATTGAATTATATTTTGAATGTCACACTGAAGTTTAATACAATCAGAAGAAGTCAGTATTTCACAAAAAATTTTTAGGTCGTCAGCAAATAAGAGAAAATTACAAAATTTTATGACTTTACCAATATCATTTATAAAGATTAAAAATAACAATGGTCCCAAATTAGATCCTTGAGGAACCCCTGAAGAGGTATTAAATGTTTCAGATTGATACAGTCCATATGACACATATTGCTTACGATCTGTAAGATAATTTGTGAATAGCTTCAGAAGAATGTCGCTAAAGCCAATCCTCTGAAGTTTCAGAAGCAAAAGTTGGTGATCTACCTTATCAAACGCTTTGGAAAAATCGTTGTACGAACAGTCTACTTGAGCACCTTTGTCGAGTGACTTAGTGACAAAATTCGTAAACACCATCAAATTTGTATTGGTTGAACGCCCAGGCCGAAATCCATGTTGTTCGTTTGATATGAATGGTTCTAATTGGGGATAGACAAAATGATATATCAACCATTCAAATGCCTTTGCAGGAGCAGATAAAATTGCCACCGGCCTATAGTTTTCGATACATGTTTTATTCCCCTTTTTAAACACTGGAGAAATTTTGGAGATCTTCCATAACTCCGGAAAGACACCTGTTTTTAAGGACAGATTGAAAATAACAGTTAGTGGTTTTTTGAAAATGTGTACACAACTCTTCAGCACAGCGGTTGGAACAAAATCGGGACCAAGTGAACAAGTGTTCTTTAAAGAACTAATAGATTTGAAGACATCAGTTTCGCTGAAATAATCTATTGAAATATTTTGCGAGCCTTGAGACGAACTTTGTTTATTTAGATGCACCTCTTTATTCGGAGTAGAACAGTAAACAGATTTAAAATTACTAGCAAAAGCATTCACAATATCCACATTTCGAACGTCTTGACATTTCCAGGTCATGGAGTCCATGATCCCTCCATCCCGGCGCTTAGAGCCAATATATCTCCAAAAGTCACTGGGATTTCGCAAGATATTTGATTCGATATCGGAAATATAAAAGTCAAAGGCTGCATTTCTTTTCTGTTTTACCTCGGTTCGAAGATTACTAAAAAGAGAGTAGTAGTATGGATCACCAGAAGACTTCCACTTTTTGTGGTATCCGTGTTTTTTTCTGATGTCACTGATAATATCACGAGAGAACCACCTCGGATATCTCCTGTTACTCACAGCCGGGTGTTTCCTCGGAAAGCACATATCTAAACAATTGTAAACAGTGTTATAAAAATAATGAACAGCCTCATTAACATCAGTTAAATCTATTATGCCGTCCCAATCAGCATTAAAAAAGGAGTCGTAAAGGGAGCGGAAATCACCTTTAGTAAAATCCCATCCCCTTTCCGATGTTATATGCGTTATGGGAACGGCGGTGCGTGTGTTTAGAGATTTAACTTTGTACTGAAAAAGCAATGCAGGATGATAAGCATCCTCCTTAGTGAGAGGAGACTCGCTTCGAAAAATGGATATCGGAACTGTTGAGAAAATTAAAATCTAGCGTTCGTTCCTTATTGTTCGTTCCTATTTAACGTTTGATAGCGAGTGCTGTGGGTACTATTAACTACATATCAGCGCAATACTTAGCGGGGATAAATGCCGGACTTGATTACTGTCAAGCGTAGTAAAAATGCAATCATAAAACGTCTACGCAGTTACTCTATACTCTATACGATATGTCAGCTCATTAGCTTACCGTGCAAAAGGTCTCCCGATTCCCGACATGTTTGACACGAAATATTTATTTAAAAAGGTGTTTTTACACTAGAATATTTCAAAGTCCCTGGACCGTAAGACTGATTGTCTTACCTTCACTTACATTGCAAATGGTGTACCAATCAGTGCAATATGCATCATTAGGTGCAGGAAGGGAATGATGATGATGATGTAATAAACGCACATTGAACATCAATACTGTTTTCTTACTGTCACCTCCAACAGGGTAGGAGAGCCCTTAACATGCTATACGAGTAGGTTTAGGATTTGTATGCGATCAAATTAACGTAGCAATGCGCATTTTAAGTACTATCGAGAAACATACCACTTTTTATTAAATTAAATACACTTTCTTCAAAATATTATACATATAGTTTTATTTTTAAAAGATAGTACATTTCAGCCTTTTGAAAAGAAAATCAATAAACAAAGCCTTTATTATGTGCTTAATTATAATGCTTTTCAAATATTCTCTTTTAAATCTTGTTTCGAGATAATTTTTTTTATTTTCGTACTAATACTCGTATATGCCGTATATTTTAAAAATTTGCATTTGTTATAAAGGATTTTTGTAGATATTCATAATTGATGTAAATTTTGACATTCGTGTTTCTAATTCATAATTTTATTTTCGTTCATCAGAAGCAAAATTTTAATAAATCAAGTTTACTTAAAATCTCTTATTGTAAATCCATACTCGGGCATAGTCGATCAGTTATTATGGCTCCATAACTGATCAATGCATATTAAAAGGGCGATATAATAGAGATTTATTATTGGAATTTCTTTAGTTTCAAATTTCTGTTGAAATTGCGGATGAAAAAACAGATTTATATAACTTCTTTTTTTAATGAATAGAATGACAGAATAGATGCCTAGACTTAATTAATACCTTCTCTTAAATGTTCTTTATCTCTGTTGTAATATGTTAATATAAACAGCTCCCCAGAGAGTTGAATCCAGTCCTTGTGTACAAAAATTTGGACAAACTCAAAATATTGTTGTTAGTTTTTAAATGTTTACTTTTTAGCACGAACACCTTACAAATTTACTATTAAGCTTCAATGTTTGTTTTTGTAAATTTATTGATAAATTTAAATTGCCAGAATTTCACTCGTCCATGCACTTTGTAGCTGCCAGACGATTGGTGATCTAGCTTCAATAGGTAAATGTTATCAAATATACAAATTTAGTAAATGAGGTCTATAATTCCAACCGTCCATGCGCTCAGTAGCTGCACGACTTGTTGTTATCTAACTTCTATTTTTATAAATTTGTTTGTTATATATATTTTTTTAATATCACTAAATCTCTTAACTTTATTGTCAAATAAAAAAAATAAAAATGTAAATAGGGGCTAGATTTCTTATTATCTATGCGCTCTGTAGCTGCAAGACGTGCTGTAATCTAGCTCCTGTATATCATAATTGGAGACGAAGAACAAGAATCTCCACCGTCCATGCGCTCTGTAGCTGCAAGATAGTGGTGGGATATTTATTTATTGTACAGCGCCCTTGAGGTGATTTTCACAAAAACGGCGCTATATAAATTATCCAAATATATATATAAATATACGTTTACTTTTATAATATTTTTTTAAATTTTTATTGACAAAAAAAAATGCTTTCTAATTTGAGCACTCATTTTTTATTTTTTGATGTCTATCGTATTCATGTAGTAGCCTTATTGAAATTTATAATAAAATGTATGCCCCCACACAGGCATTGCCTTTATGGATTTTTTTCCATGTTTATGTAATAGTGTATTTCGTATTTGTAACTTATGTATACCTATTGTTTAATGCAAAGAAAAAATTGTAATAAATAAAAATAAAAAATTAATATAATATTTCAGCTTTAATAAACGTGTTTATATAACACCCTGAATTTGTTTTAACGCTTTAATAAGGCAAAACAACAAATTGAATTTCGCACCTTTAGAACGAAAACGACTTAACTCAAAAAACCCTTAAAATGAGTTAAGATCATAAAAGGATCTCAATTAACATTATTCATCTTTCTGCATTGAAAAAAATGCAACATTCGGGTGGGAATAGGACAAAGCCGTTACATTGGTCTCTTTGTTACTCAGAGAATTTGGGTTCCGTGTCAGTACGGAAACGACGCTATTAGTGTTGTGTTTATGTTGCTGTGTGAAGGACGCAACACAGACAAACATATATTGACCAAAAGCTGGTTGAATTTATTTTATTCTGATACAAATGGCCACTTTAAAAAAAAAAAAAAAAAACAACCAATTTATTTTTGTGATTGTTTCGTATCGAATTACCGATAATCTTAGTGACTTATTTAAGTAAATGTCATTTCATAAATAAATAATAATATGTGTTTGGTGACCTGATCTGAGCTAATAAAAATCATGTCATTATCTTATTTATCAAAGTGCATTTTTTTTCAATCTAATAATGACTCATGAAATAAATGTCTTGTTTAAACTTATAACAATTTGTTTTTATAAGGTTTTTTTTAAAAAAGATTCATAGCTGAATGCCTTTGGTATAATTTTCAACTCAAAATTTGGTGCTTACTTCGAAAAATGTCACAATTTACATTATTCTTTTGCAGTTTCTCAAAATGTTGATTTTTTTAGTTGGGTCGTTTTTGTCCTAATGGTGCGATTTATCAAAAGCAGCATCACTGGCATTATTGGCCCTTTACTTTAACTCAACTAATGATCAAGATCTGGAAAGAAGAGAGGCGTCAAAGAGATTTAACGGGGAGATCACCCCAATGCACAAAAAGGATGATCCATAGTTCGCTGCTGACTGTGTGTCGGCTGTTCATGTCAGAACTAAGAGACGCAATCCTGACTTAATAAGATGCATATAAACTGGCAGCAAACAGAGATGCCTCAGGGCTCTTTGTGAATACCATATGCTCCATCTAGAGATATGAAATAGAATGATGATAATGAAGGCAAAGCAATGATTCAATCTCGAAAATACGTTAAGTAAAATTAGTAATAATATCAGTGTTTGATTTGTTAAGATTCTATAATGGAGTTCTCAAAAATAAAAGCTTACTCAATAAATACAGTTATATATACAAGTATTGTATTTGTTTCATAAATAATATGAATCAGTATTTTCACCAATACGGATTAATCGTGAATTGCCAGTGAAGTAACTAAACTTCACGATATGGTATGTGTAAGACAAGGAATGCATTGAAAATATCACCTGTCAAGTGCAATGTAAATCTGCATTATTTATTGTTAGAATTGCATACTTCTCCTTTGTGTTAGTCTTGAAGTAAATCTCATTAACATGCACACGTCAAATCTTTGACGGCTATTAAACTGTTCGTGGTCTTATTATTATATTGAGGCATATGGATATGCATAAAGCACATAGGTGCTTTAAGTTTTGAATTGTCTTTAGAAATAATAAAACGTCAATTGTAACAGCAATTAATTTTATTGACGGCAAAAGAACGACTCAAAAGATTTAAAGTACGAGTATAGATACTGTAGATTAATGCAGAAACTGAGCTTATTGCTATTAGTTAGGTATTTCTTAGAAATATAAAAATTAGTGCAGCGCGTTTGAATTCAATAACCCTATGTGTTAGGTTAGGTTAGGCAAATACTAAAATACACTTCCACCTTTACCATCACCGTAGTTGACATAGTATTTATGAAAATATACATGATCTACATGCAGAGTTAAAGAGAATGCTAACACTATCATGACCAAACATGCACTAAAATCAGGTCAACAATATATATAGCAATATGCTGCAGAATGTGTGGGGGTGGGGGGGTTAGGGAGAGGCTAGGAGGTTTAAACTTAAACGATTTGTTAATTTTTAAATTTAAAAAAAATGCGGTCTTGAAAAGATATTTAAATATTAATCAGGGAAAATTATCGGTCAGCCCTTGAAAAAGTGCAACATTTTTTTTATTTAGACTCATGCACATAAGAAATTAAAAGCCGTATCCTAATCGCAAAAAATGCTATGACTCGACTGACCAAAATTTGGCAAGATCGGGGCATCTAGAACGGAGCTAAAATGTTCATAGTGCTACTCGTGTTCCCAATATTATTTTATAGTGCAGAAACGTAGACAATTAAAACACACGAGCAGGAGAGAATATATGCTCTCGAGATGTGGTGTTTGCGTCGAATGCTGAGAATACCATGGACAGCCAGAAGAACAATGAAATGAAATACTTTAATGAAAACACACGCTTTTTAAAAAATATTTTATATCCATCATGTCGAGAATCAGACCCGAGACCTCTTGCACGGTAGGAAAACGCGCTGACCATTACACCACGAGGGCGAAATAAATTGAACAGAAAGGCTTATATGCATAAACGATGTTTCGATAATATAATTTTTTAAATTAAAAGCCTTTTTTAAATGTCATAAGATTATTTACTTTGATTTCATTTAAAACAAATTTTAAATAAAAATATTTATTTTATTGCAAAAGTTTTACTGTTTTCGATTTCATCAATTTAATCCTCAGAGTAATGGACTCGCTTCCGCTTATAGTGTCACCCATCACGAAGTTAGCTACGGTTTACAGCAATACAACGAGCCGTTGATACTTGGGTCCAGAATTGCAAGTACAAACTGAAACCTTCCGCAACACGTTTGTTGTTAAACTAAAAATTTTGAACGCCTTTGTTCTATACATTAAAGCGGAAAGGCATCTCTATAAACGGGAGCGTCTCTGAGATTTCATCGAATCTTGAGCGAACGTACAAAGGCCAATAATAGAAATAATAAGTATGAAATCAAATATTGAAAAACTTCTAGAAGTCCAATATGAGAAACGAGCGTTTCGAACGTAGAAGCAATTTGAAAACAGTTTTGCATATCAACTTTTCATTGTTTGCTCCAATATATTGGCTTGCTGTCTCCTTTAGTAGATATATTTCCATGTAACAACTTGCCTTACAAAATAACCCATATTTCTTACAATATGCACTTAAATAACTTCTACACAAGAATTTGAATAGGTTTCTAATAGATGTGTTGTTAAATATTTATGTTCTGAAAAATACAACAAAAAATAATATGTTATCTACGAACTTTTTATAGCATACATAAATATTGTTAAAATTGTTCAACACATTTAATTATGTACCTACCTACTTATATGCAGTATTGTATCTTCGAAAAAACGACTCGGCAAAACGAGACAGGCCCTTATGGTTTGTGAGGGAAATCAAAATAATTGTGTAGATATGTAGTTACACAAATAAAATGTTTTTTTTGGAATGTTCTTTTGAAAAAAAATATACCTTGGCATATAAATGTTTGTCGCAGGCGGCAAAATTAGCAGTTCACAGTGGAGTCCTGGTGTCGATCCATGTGTATGGGAGCGAAGTACGGAATTGGAATCGTTGAATAGCTGTGTTTTAAATATCAATTTTATATTTCAGTACACCTACAGTATTATTGGTCAATCAGATATCTCATATAAACATAATTTAATATAGCTGGGTAATTGATTTTTTTCTTTTTAATATGTATTTTACTATTTTAATTTTCATGTTTTTCTTTGTTTTTTGCTCTACATATAAATATATGTGTATATTTATAAATAAATAAATATATATATTTATATATACATAAATATATATGCTTTGTCTTTTACTATGTTTCTTGCTATGTATTTTATTTTTTACTACGTTTTTTCTGGGCTTTGAAATGTGTTTTTTACCATGTCTTTTACTATGTTTGTTACCATGTATTCCCTTTTTACTATATATTTTACTGGGTTTTTTAATACGTTTTTAATATATTTTTTACTATATTTTTTAATAAATTTTGTACTTGTTTTTCGCTATGTATACCTACAACCTTTATTTATTTTTATATGTATTGATAACTGCTTTTATGTATATAAATATATATTTACTAGCTTAGAACAGGATAAATACCCTGGTTAGATAGTGAAAGTAACGTTTTATAAATGTATAATTTAATATTAAGTTTATATTCGAAGCACTAACTTTGTGGTTATTCATTATAATAAAATAAATAAAACAACTTTTTTTTTAACAACTAATTTTTATTTTTCACCGACCGGTTTCAAAGCAAACAAGATTCTTCGTCAAGGTTTACGTAACTAATGAATTGATTCCTTTTTTATGTTTATCAAGTTCACTAAATACTACACGTGGACCCAATAAATGAAGTCGTTTTTTCCTTACACGGGTGGTAATTTGATATCACTATTTCCGAAGTTAGACAGGAGAGGACTAAAAGAAATATAGTTTATTTGGTTATTAATTATTGTTTTCTTATTATGAATCGCTTTTTTAATTTCTAAGATTTCTAAGTTGTCTAATTTTAATCTTTTATTTTCAACATGAAGTACTTTTAATCGAGTGTCTTTATTGAAGTTATGATTATTTTCAATAAGATGATTTGCGAATTTAGAATTTAGAACATGATAGAAATTAAAAAAAAGGAATCAATTCATTAGTTACGTAAACCTTGACAAAGAAGCTTGTTTGCTTTAAAACCGGTTGGTGAAAAATAAAAATTAGTGGTAAACACAGTTGTTTTATTTAGTATAATTTAATGGTTAGGTATAATACGAAGATACTTAATATATAAATAAATAATAAAGTACTATAACAAGGTACCTCCAAAATCATTATTTGTGAGTAAGCCACTAATAACATATTTTTTTATCCTCCTTCATGATTGCTACAAAAAGAAAATGTATGCATTCAAATTATCATATAATGCGAATGTCATGTCAATGTCATCATCAATGTCCTGGATGAACATATTAAGTTCTCCAAAACAAAATACATTTTTAGGAGAGGTGTACAAGTTTGGATTTTGTCTAAGGGAAGAGACCATTGCAGGAAACTATTGCGAGACAAGTCAGAGTGTTGTCCGGATGTTCATTTAAATTTATATTAATAAATTTATTTTTATTTTGGTATTCTTTAATAATATGCCTGCTTCCACTTTCCATTATGTTGTATCCTAACTCAACACAGGGCTCTTGGCCTCATAGAGTTAGGGATACGTAATTATTTTTTTGTAATATGTATATTAATACTAGTTACTATTTGCCTATTTGGTGCATTTTGAAGGAAGATATGTGTTTTTAGTGGAAAACTAAAGAATGTTGATTTAGAAACCTAGCTGTAGTAATGACCCACGATATGTGAATCGAATATAATATGTAACATACGTAAATCGAATATCACTAAATCAATATTTAGTATCTTGCCGTCAGCAAATCGACTTTGCCAAGTCTGGTTTTCTCGTACACAGCATTACCTAAAGTGCAACCCAGAATTTTAATAAATTACAGACACGAACGCGCCAACAGCTGCACTACGAGGTGAACTTTCCTTTTTAGGATTTTTTTCTGAGAGAAGAAAACCGTATAGGGTTCTGTTCCTACATACTTACAATATACTGTATTATTATTTTGCAAACTAAATAAAATCCAATAACCAATTTCTTATTATCTCCACTACTAC
>NW_028280111.1:0-21532 GCF_059751315.1 Micrasema longulum | reverse complement strand
TCAGTAAAAACTTAGACAGTTGTACGGTGAGCGTAATAACAAACACGAAAATAAACCGATATTTGGTTAGAGACGCTGTTTACATTTACACAACTCGATATCGAAGGAAAATGCAAACGATAAAAGCAATCGAATCACGAATGTAATGCATACTATTACAGAGAGGATTCAACGAGTGTTACGTGTAGTTAGAAATGTATAAGAGTAGCGATTTCAGACTTAAAACGATCGAACACAGTGTTGAATAGTTTATTTGTAACAAAAGGAAACGAACACAAATTTAATTTATTGGGTATTATCCCGATTGAATCATTCTGGAGTAGCTGGCTATATCGTAAGAGTGGTTTTCAATCGGTTATGTCAAAAGTTATTTCGAGACGTGGTGTTGTTTGGGTCATTGTCCCCGAAGGCAGGGGTGGCTCCGTGCTAGGAATGTGGACAAGAGGGTAGGTAATATTCACTTGGCTCTGCAATGTCATATCTACAGTATTGAGTAAAGCTTTAAGAATCTATCACTGCAGAACAAATAAGAAGCGAAACATCCGTACCCACAACATAAATGATGACAAAATAATGTCAGAAAACGATTTGTCTCGCGAAACCTGATTACTAAGAAATAAGAATGTCAACAGGTGCTGATAAATTATTTAAGAAAGAGCTGTCCAAATAAAAAATAGGCATCACAAAGCTAATGATATTGGCTTGGATAAGGTGATCGCTTGACTCGTTACGGATATTCACCTTTTTACCTTTGTTTGATCTCCATATCTCGTCATTTTTTTGCAACTTGTAAGTAAATGTTTTACTCCATGCTATGCTTGTTGCCGATTGCGTTAAAAAATCAACGATGACGGTAGAAACTCTCACGTAATCGGTTTTTTGCCGCAAAAGTTAAAACATATTGTAGCCACCGTAGTGTTTCTGTATTCACGTATTGTATTATGAAGATGGGGCATAAATAAAAATTAATTTAGCATATTTTAATAAGTCTCGCTTAAATCAACAAACGACAGGTTGAAAATAAGTCATATAATTGCATATTATGATTCTCTTCTCAAAAACATGTACACTTTGAATTTCCATAATATCATAAACATGGTTATGTGCAATTTCAAAGTAGATGGTACACGGGTACTCGTGCGAGGCCGACAATTGAGTCTCCCTACTACCACGAATAAAGGGGGATAGTAAATACCTCGTATCTGGATACGAAAAAAGGCAACAGAATGGTCAAAAATATATTTCTATACCTTATGTGGAACGAATATACTCGTACGCATAAAGGAATAAATTGGGCAAGAAACCTTACCGAAAAAAATACAGAAACGTACGAAGTTAATATCATAAGACGTGAGTTCATTTTCGATAGCAAAAAAGGTACCAAAACCCGGAAAAAACAGAAAAAAGTCACGCTTTACATATTAAAAATTCTATTTTGATAACTACCGATATTATTTTTCAAATGGCACTGAAAATGTTTAGTACAGACAAATTGAATCTGATCAAAGAGAAAAGCAAAAGAAAATTATATTTAGAGTTATGCGTGTAAATAATTTAATCTGGCACGTGGCAATATGTTCTACCAATACAAATTATATATTTCACTGAAGAGCTCACCTTTACGAAACCTTGAAGAATTCAATATTACTTAAATTCCTACGAAATTCATACCTATGTCTAGGCAACTATAAAAGTCACGTATTTAAAAAGTGACTAGTTGTGATATTAATAATTACTAAATTAGATTCTGATTAAAAAACTCGAAAAAAAGCGTAACAAACGAAGTAAAAATTTTATATCCGATGTAAACTTTTTTTTTGGAGAAAAAATATTGAAATTCTCTACTCGTTTACAACAGGCGATCTTCGTATTCAAATTTCTCAATTTAATTTAGTGGAAGGAAGAGCTGGTAAAAGTACGCGCACAGTGTTCGGGAAAACGCTTTTGGACCAAAGGAGAAGCCAGCGAAAGTCCAACAAAAAGTAAAATAGATTTTGAATAAGATTACCATTCATGTACGTCGCGGAAAATTGAAACTATGACTATGTAAACATAAGTGGCGGGAAGGAAACGGATATGTTTACATGAATATTAAGGCCATTTCGTGATGATATCACCTCCCCGACACTGGGCTATCCACTGATTTTGAGACACGAATATTAACTGCACATTCATTTTAGATTACTGGTATATTTGCCGGGTGTTGCTGACGACGTATCTGCCTATTTACAGTCAGAATAAAACTTATTGTAAAATTTATATATGGAAACGTGAATATTTTATTTGTGTATCAAGGAAACATTATTGAAAATTAAGGCATTAAATTGAATATCTATATTCATGACACACGGAATGTACTTCAAACAATCACCATCATCAATTTCCTATCCGCACACAGCATGGGGATCTACATTGGCATTCAAATTACAGTATAAATGCATCATTTTGTTACATGGAAGGTAAGGGTAGGTAAGGTTAGGATCAGTCTTGCGGTTCAGGTACCAGTCCAGGTACAATGGAATAGTGCAGTGTAGAATTGTCTTCAAAATCAATATTTCACGTCTGCCCTTCCAGGAATCGAACCCAGAACCTCGAGCATAGTAGGCGATTGCCCCAACCACTGCACATAAGGGAGACTTATCTCTACTACGATTTGATTTTCAGGATTTTTACCCGAGAGTGGCCATCGAGTCAAAAACACTCGTCTAAGGTGCAGGTTATTTCACACACAAAACGGTATTCTTTATCTACCCACAGAATTTCAAATAATAAAAAAAGACAGTCGTTTAAATTATTTTAGTATTTAAGAAAAAAATTAACTTTTCAATTTCAATTTATTTATTTCAATTTAAAGAATAAAGTTATTAATTACTAGCCGAAGATTCTTTTATTTGAAGTAAAACAAATATTTGAGTCGGCTTTATTAATTTAAAATACAATATAGCAAATGCAAACAAACTAAATATTTATGAATATGATATAATGAAATACGAGTAGGCAGGGATATTCAGAAATGTTAAGAGTATAATAATGAGCGTATACAATTTGCATGTACCATATACAAATAACAGTGTTAGCACATATCAAACTACAAGAACATTGACCCATACAACATGGCCGGGGTTGAGTATGACTAGTTCGTCCCTTCCGCGACCAGGAGCGGAGTCAGGGCGTCTGTACACTACTGTTGTCCTTCCTGCGGAAGTATAGCCAACATCATCCACACGAACATTCTACAAGACAAACAGTACACGGAATACGGCACACGGCACACGGCACATCGCCTCCGACGCGGACAGTGGCGCATGGCGGTGGCGATAGCGTGCAGACAGGAACAAAGACTATGAATATTACAAGAAGTTGTAGGCCACGTTTTATAAAAAGGGCTGCGAAAATATTTACCAACACAGGACCTGAAGCACGCGTGAAATCTTCGAATCGCCCGAGGGACCGATCCTTCTGTTAACCTCTGACGTGTATGATATTATTACACGACTAATTGCGTTTGTTATTGGGTCCCACTCTTCCACTAATAGGCTGAAGAAATATTGGACAATTGGGCGATTTGACCGATTAAACGTGTTAAATATTCTAGGCTTTAAACATAAGTAAAATCTTCAAATCACCAAAATGAACAATTCTTTGTCTCCTAACCTCTGATATGCATGGAACTACAAACTTGTCATTTTTGAAACAGTAAAAAATATCGGACAGAAGGGTCATTTGTCAATTTCACATTTGCTAAAAGATAAGTCTTAAGCATGCGCACATTTATCAAATCGCCCAAGCGACCAATACGAATGAGCTGTCGAGGTTCTCATTGCGTCGCAATTGTATGCAAATTGGAGGCTAAAGAGATCGGACAATTAACCAATTTTACGCGTGATCAAGGTTAAGGGCCTTAGGTATGCATAAAATCGCCGAATCGTTCAAGCTGCCGATTCTTATAAAACATCTAATAATTATTGTTGTAGCACATAAACAATAGAAAGATTAGACGACAGGTTGATTCGAAGATTTCGCGCGTGCTGGTCCATATTATCAGCGGTATTTAGAAGTATGTCGAGGGGTGGTTCGCGTGTCCCGAGACGCCGTGGGCGGCTAACTAGGGCGGGGCGGGGCAGGGCGGGGTGGACTCACCGGCAGAGAGCATGGTTTGTCTAATACGACCAGTTCGTCATCCACGTGGATCAGTTTGACCCTGTCGGCGAGCACCGGGGTCTCGTGCCTGCGCGATGAAGAACACCCGGAGCACAAGAAAGAAACAGAAAAACAATGAAATAAAACTACGTCATCACTGGGAGTCATCTGCTGCTCCCTACAGCAGGAACACTTCTACGGGCGACAGGAACTCACCGGTGTGGTGGTTGGCTTATCATGAATAAAGAAGTAGGTACTGCCACTATTGAAGCGTAATAATATTACATGTGTGTGTAGTTTTCTTATCAAGTGTAAAGTGTCATGCAAGACCACAAAATGAATTATTTACCTATATAAGTTAATAAACAATTACATAATAATACATACAGTAAATAAAAAGATCATTTAGTTACTTCTACATTGAAAATTGATGGAATTTGGTATACGTATTCTTTACTTTGCACCTCTATCTTAATTTTTTTTTTATTAATGATTGCTACATTAGTAAATAATTTGATATACTTAAATATCTAACCTAACCTAACCTAACGATAACTAAATGTACTAAAATATTGACTACTAATAGTTAATATAGTAAAATTAAAAACATAATTGATACCGATGTGAAATGTTTTACTATGAATATTGTAAAAATAATTACAGTTACTTCTAAGTAATATCAATAAAATATGCGGAAAATTTTAACATTAAAGAAAATCAAATTCATGCAAAATGATTTCGAAAATATGTGAAAACGGTATTACAATTTTTTTCTAAAATCTTTGTATTTGACATACAAATATTTCCATCGAAATTCAAAATATTCTCGTGTACATGTATTCGAGACAGGACTTCGTAAACATTTTCCACTAAATTAATAATTGTACATAACGATACACTGAATGCATAACGTATACAATATGCACATACATATATTATTTTATATGCACTGATATATAAAATAGTTCAAATATTGAATTAGTCAAAAACAAGAACATACACAAGTCATACATTCATAATATAATACATACATATACGTAAAGTTTTTTTTTATCATTTATTAGTACCGAATATTTTGATTAAAGAATAACTTTGCTAGAGTTGAAACTTAGTCGTTAATATTCAAGGTGAAGTCAACGCGATGATCTAACTTCGGCAGTTTGCTGTAAGTCCGGAGGGGCGGAACTTGAAGTTACGGAGGCTCGAGCGTCTAAACGTCAAAAGTTTATGTAGGCTGTCTTCTCCATTGCGTATCACGCCAGTCCGTGGTACTACGGCAAGAAGGCTTAATGAGAGACAAGATACATTCTAAAGAAAACATATATTAAAATGCTAGATTTCAGTATCCAGGTCACAGACCGAGGATAGAGAAACTGCGGAAGGGAGATCGCAGGGTCGGGGATCATTACGAACTTGAGAACGCAACACGTAAACTTGGCTACCCCCGTTCTGCATTCGGTATACTCCAGACTCGAGAGAGGAAGAGGGGGACAGTACCGTAAACGTGCTTAATCTCTCGCGAAACGGGAAGATTCAAAGTACCACCCGATTTGATATTGGGTTTGATATACTGAAGTAGCGTCAACTCTGACACGAGGGAGAGAAAACCTCGCGGCACCAACTCTCTTCGATACAAGACCGTAAGTAAGAAAGTATTAAAAATATTTATCCGCGGTTGGTATCGATATACACGAGCGAGCATACGTTTAAACATAATCGAAAACCGAAAACGAAATAAAATATTTTAATGATAACAGTTCGTGGACAAAAAACATCGGGTATTTTATTTCGATCGAAACTTATCTTTTGTTTCGCGGCAATAACACGAATCGTGAATATTATATACAAGTGGAAATGCCTATTTGAAATAAAAAAAGTATACAATGATCAGAAGAGGAACAATTAAGCGTGCGAACATGTAAGGAACATACATATGTAAGTGAATGAGGATTAGTAACACACATGCACAAACTACGGGATAACAGACAGGATTGTGTTTGCACACGTGTGATGTAGCGTGGAAGCTGATGGCGGTCTCATAAGCCACTTACAGGGATGGAGGCTGGTTTGTTGACGACCACAATATCCTCGTCCATGTGCACCACGGTGATAGGTTGGCAGGTCACCGGAACCTCGTGTCTGCAATCCAATGCACAATTAGCAAACCGGACATACACTCTGCGGAGGCGGACTGTCGTACGTCGTCTGGGATCCTCAGTCCGCGGCCGCAAAGGGAGGTGTCGAGGTAACAAGATGACTGGGGACGTGTCGAGGAAATGGGACGAGGCGTAATGTACATGTCAAGTTTACGAGATGTCAGTAAAAAAAAGACAACGAAACAACAGGAAAGGTTTTATGGTAAGGCAAGGTAAGAAATGTGGTTGGGGAAGGTGGCAGGGATTTCTTCGGGATAAAAAATAGCAACGAAGGGTTCTAGTGAAGGTTTCAAGGAGTGCCAGTTCTATGTTTACAACATAACAAGGTGTGAGGAAAACGAAGTGAATAAGGTGGTAAGGCGGAACATGTCTCGATGTCAAGGAACGTACTTGTCAAGGTTACAAGATGTCAGTAAAGGTTTCAGGGTAACCAAATAACAGGAAAGATGTCAAGGTAACGAGATGATTAGAAACGGGCCAGGAAACAAGATGGCAAGGAACGTATATTACATATAGTAGGAAATGTGTCAGAGTAACAAAATTGTAGGGAAAGTGTCAGGGTAACAAGATGGGAAGGTATCAGGGTAATAAAATGGGAGGTAATGTGTCGGGGTAACATGATAACGGGAGGATAAACAAGTAACAGGTGTGAAATAACTTCCAGATTGTGCCGAGCGAAGTTAGTCATCTAACACGAGATGTTAATGTACATAATAGCTGGAAGCCTACAGATAAGAAGAAACAGGATCCGGGGAGTAAGTTCTAGAGCTTTTGCTTGCACAAGTTACCAACGGTAACATATTTCAATATTATTTGTGTTCAAACTTAACTGGACAAACAACTGATTGTTTAAATAAATAAAAATAGAAAGAGAATCTGTTTTTTTTTTTGCGAATTGCTCGAAATATAAAATCGGGGAAATAAGGAGTGCACTAACATAAATGAGAGTAGATTAAAGACAATGAAAGTGGCTGAGAGTTAAATATATACATGTAAAGAGAAATGACGTCAGGGTACAAAAATAAAACAATAATACACATTAGACAAAATATTGATTACTTTTCTGCATTGCATGAGTTGTAATATCATTTGTGTAGCAGGAAGATATCTGTTATTAACTATACAAAAATTGTTTTAAAATCTGCACTCACATTACGGTAGGTACATAATATTATTATTGTATGGTAAAATATGTGTCAACTACATGAATTTCAACATGGTAATAATAAATTCAAAATCAATGCACACACACAATAAATAATGTATGATTATGTATGAAAGAAAAATTAGTTGATACAGTATGTCATTTGCCTTCTTAATTACGATTATATGTATACATAAAAATTTAACTAGAACTAACCGAGGAAATATAAAAATAATTGAAATGGTACAAGGATTCCTTTCCATCACAAATAGGGTTTTCGTGATGGAAAAGTATTGATATATAAGGTGATAATCTTACGAATACCTTCTAACTTTTGACTCATTGTCTCCATTTTACTTACAGATGTTGTTAGAAGCTTCTTCTGATCCAGGGCAGGTTGCAAACGTGTCCAAAATAGTAAATATACTTACCTTCTAAGTTCGCCAGACGCACGAAGATTGTACCCTGAAACTTTCCCCTTTCATAAAGTTTACTTCGCACGAATGTTCTCTGGTTCTCATCACATGAATGAAACATCTGGTCAGATATAATTTATTTAGAGTGGAAACGATTGTTATATTAGACGAAATACTAACACTGTAGCAGATGCAAAATATATTGAGAACACACAAACTTAATTGATAATTTATTCCATTTCAAAATCTGACAATAATCATGATGTCAAGATAACTCGTGTAAAAACGAAAACAAAAGTTACTTACACAGGTACATAAAGTTTAACTCCGGAAAATTAACAAATTAGAAAAACAGGATAAGGTCCGGAATTATTAATCTTTTTTGTTTCTCAAAATCCGTGTTCAACAGTAAAATATTTTAATTTTAGTAGAAAGATGAATCTATTAAAGCAAAAATATATATAAAAAAATGGAATTCATAAATACACAAAAACCGAATGATTTACTTATCTGGGTATAGAAAACAGTATTATTTTTAGAGTTTGTTAATTTTGCTATAGGCTATTATTATTTAAATTAAAGAAAACACATTGAAATAAACAGAATAATAAAAAAACAGACTCATATCTTTTTTTATTCAATCTGAATAAAAATACTGTATGTTTGTTGAAGGAATCGAACAATAACAGCGATTGATTAATAAAAATAAACCGTCTAGATTGCTCTTCGCTATGCGAAAAATAACAAGGTAGATAAATAACAAAACACGGAACAAAGTTTACTGCTGAAAAAGGATTGGAAGTTTTTCATTCGAACTGAGTGCTCTGCTGGGGGTTGTTTACCTGCGCTAATTCAGGTGAGGATAATCCCCCAACTTGGCCAGATTTACATGAAATTTCGCTTTGACCCTGTACCTATATCTGTGCCGACCGATATTGCTCTCGACACTTAGCAATTAAAAGGCCCATACATATTTTCAGTTTAGCCATTCCCTGACCACGCGTCTAAGAGGTATTATTGTCAGCTTCACATTTTAAAGTGAGAAGACACATATCAATGATTCAAAATACATATTAAAATAATCATATTATAATATTTAGAATGATAACTGTGATTTTGATTGTAACTATAGAATTTAAATCATTCGATTTGTACGTTGTGAATAATTTGCATCAATTGGAATAAAATCGAAAGGAATTTCATTGAGATGCGAATTCAGATTTTATAACAATCAAGTGTGACTTTTTTTAATGTCAATATTACAGATATCTAATTATTCATATATTTTTATTTATAACTTACGTTTAGAAAAAAATATGCGGCCAAGTGATTTCAAACTTGCTCTACTATACAAAAAATACATTTTAATTGCAAAGGTGGTTAAGAGAGCGAAACATTCTAATTTATTTTTAATCTTAATTTTAAAATTTAACATACAACTTTTTCGATCGTTTTGTTTTCTCTTCCCCTTCAAAAAATTTTTTTTTAAATGAAATTTTTTGCTGTGGTTTGAAGTACGAATACACATTATAAGCATAAAAGTAGATTATTTTATTATAAACAATATTATATTATTAGTCAATACTCGCTTATAATGAGTACCCGATTACAGCTGTTAGTTAATAGTTTACGGGGACAAAAGTATACTATTTTCCGCTTTCTGTAAAATCATATTGGATTTCGTAGGCTACGGTAAAGATGATCTAGAGCTATCCTAATTTATTGACGTGATCTCTCCAGAATCTTCTCCTTATTCTGCTCCATCGTACTATGATTGGGTATCGCAAATCCGTCTAACTTCTTGTTCTGGATTCAACCCCTTAGGGGTTTCCCTGCGATTGCCCTTAGTACTTTTACCTCTGACGTTTTAAGCAGCTTTTTTGTTCTTACCGTATCTGCCCTCGTCTCTACTGCATATGTCGTGATTGGTCTGAAACACATTTTGTATATCCGGAATTTGGACTTTCAATCTGCATGGGTTTATTGTGCCATTCGATATTTCTCTTTAAAAGGCTTTATTAGTTTGTTCCTTTACTTCGGGAGTATAGGTCGCTGTGGCTCGAGATTTCAACACCGAAATATGTAAAAGACATTTAAAGATCTGTTCCAATGCCTCATCATCTATCATCAGTTTGCATTTTTTAGGGTGCCAAGATATTGTTAAACGTTTTATTTTACTGACGGAGATGCTAATGTTAAATTTCTGAGATTCTAGAAAAAACACGTGTAACATGCGTTGTAAACCATCTTTAGATTCTGCCACTGTGGTTGCATCGTCTGCGTAGCATGTTATGTTAACGACCTTATGTCCCATTTTGTTACTTTTTTCTAGAATTGCCAATTCTTAGTATTTAGATCGTAATTTAACTGAACGGAGTGATTACGATTCCAATTTTATAAATAGAAAAATACTATCCATTCATGCTATTAAACGGTAATTTTATGAAAAACTTAAATTTATTTACGACAAAACTTATTAACTTAACTTAATTTTTTTAAAACATAATTTAAATATATTACTATTATGAAACAAACGGTGTATTTGTTTGAATATCAAAAGGAAGCTTTAATGTTAAATGACTTTTATACAGTACGATAAGCGGCAATACTAGCAGATATAATAGTAAACATTCATTTTATCTGATTTTAATCGTATATTTTGGAATTCATGGCATAATAAATCACAAACGCCAAAAGAGTTAAACCATAATCGTACGAAGTGGTCGAGTTGTAACAGTGGAACATTATTTTGATCTGATGGCGTTATTCATGCCCGTTAGACAAATGCGAATCATTTTTTACTGTCACCCAAACACAGAAGCACGAATTAATAATTAAGTTTGGACATCCGAACACGAGAGAAACCCTTTTCAACAAATTGAGGCAAGTTTGACAAGCGAGCTGTCACATAAACTGTGATCGCGAGAGACGGACTAAAGCGGCCTATCCTATTGTCGCATTAGCAAATACAAGGATCGGGGTGTCTGGGCTTAGTAATTTAGCATAGGGTTTATGTGGTCGTGTGGAGCTCTATCCGTCTGGGCATATATTAAGTACCCAACACCGACCTCACGAGGCCACGTAACATACTGTAAAATGGATAATAGGCTTACTAATTGCATGAGTTGTTACGTCTGTCCTGACTACATATTCGCCAACAGAAGTATGAATTGCTGTACATGACATTTGATGAGGCTGGGAAGATATATTGTTCGTTTTTTGTTTGATCGGTCGAACCTGAATTTACCTATGAAACGTTAAGCAGTCTTTGCGGCCATTTAATATCCAGGCAGGAAGATAAAAAGTATTACGTTTGTAAAAACAGTATGTGTGCAGGCGGATTTTTTCTTTTTCCCATTGCGTAATGGTATTGATTTAAGATAATTTATACACAAATATATTAAACATATTAAAATACAGATTAAGAACATTTTAGAGAAGGTAATATAGAAGTTTAGGCATCTACAGGGCTTATGGCCTGTCATTGGCTGGTTTAAGTGGCTACTTTATACACTGTGTAACATTCACAATTCTGCCCATAAGTGAAGGTAAATTAAAAATGAAGTTGAAAGAGATACAATACGAAATATTTCAATGGAACAGAGTGGGACAAATTATTGAAACATGTTTATTGAAACAAATTATTATCCAACAGATGTTCAACTCGATATATAAAAATAAATTAGAACACAGCTATCTAACAAGATTTACATCTGTTGATGGCTCAGTAGTACCAAAATTTAAAAATGAATATGGACAACGTACGTTGGATTATATTGTTTCAAAAGTATTTAATTTGTTGCCACTTGACATGAAAACATGTCATAGTAAAAATAAAATTAAGTTTCTATTACGTAAGTGGTTAGTAGATAAAACGTTCCTATATTGATTTATTATTTATGTAATACATTTTTTTCTTTTTACTATTTTTTTTTTTTTTTATCCCTCATTGAATACATTTTTGTTTTTTTCTAGGGTTAACCTTTTCTTTTCTTTTATTACTTTCTTACTTTCTTATTTCATTTACATTTTTTAGATTATAATTTTAATATGTACTTTTAATTATCTTATTAATTTTTTTTTCTGTAGATATGAATTGAAATTCTCGATTTACTTTACTTTGTTTAATTAATTTTTTATCTTGTTTTGATTACATTTATAAGCACACACTATTTATATATGTGTCAATTTTTTTTTCTTCTTATATTTAAAATATATTTAAGTAAATAACTATTCTTTAATTTTAATTGTATTATTTTACTCTATTTTCTTACTTAAAAAAAAAATCTTTAAACTATTTTTATGTTTATTATTTTATACGTATACAGTATTATGTCTGTACTCTTTTTATTTGATTATTAATTAAAACTAATGTCTAAGCACCCAATGACAAACTATTATTAAAAAGTTTATCGGGACAAAATATATCTTAATACTTTGTTTTCTTTATAATGTATTAATATTGTAATAATATGTATATTCTATAAAACAAAAAAAACAAAAAAAAATGTGTTGGCTTTATTTATTGTTAATAAAATGTTTTTTTTTCCTAAATTAAATTTAACTAAATTTCAATAGATTAAGTTTGATTTGGTGTGATACAATTTTATTTTATTTTATCTTATTTTATTTTGAATTTTTTCAAAAATATTTTATTTCACATAATTTTATTTTACTAAATTTTAGTTTTTTAATTATTTTTTTTTATATTTAAATTAATTTTAAAAAACTGTTATTTTATATCATTATTGATGTTTTATTTAAAAAAAAAAAACAAATAAAACGCAATTTGATTAGATTTGATGTGATTTGATTTATTTTATATTATCTTGAATTTAAATAAAAATATTTCATTTTATTATATCAAGTAATTTAACAAAGAGACAGTTTGTAGATATTCGTCGATATAATTTCACATGCATATTTTATATTATCTTCAATTACAAAATAAAATCATTTGACATTTAAATAATATATATTATATATGTTACTTGTACAAAATAAGTTGTACACGTGTACACCGTTGAATTAACAAAAAAATAAATTGTAATAAATAGGTATAGATGTCGGTCACGACGGGACCTGGTCACTGGTGAAAAATTCTAAATCAAAAGTATTACGAAATGGAAAAAAATATTTATGAAGAAAAAAACATATAAAAATTAAAAAAAATGGTCAAGACATGTGTGATAAACAATTTATAAATTAAATATATTTGCAATGTTATTTATTAGAACACACATAACAATATGTATGATATGTGTGCCCTACTTTAAGATTTAAATAAAATAAAAAAATATATATATAAAAAAAAAGTGCTCAAAACTGTAGAAAAATATTTTTATTTATAATATCTAAATTAACTATTTGCGTGTATTCGTTTAAAAACAACATATCACCCGTTAGAGGCTGGTGGATAAATCAACTTTAATTAGAGATGGTTAATAAAAGCTTTCAAAGTTGAACAAATAATACCGCTGCCAACTTTATTTGATGACACTTTTATTCAGCTTTATTAAATGGCAACTCATAAAGCATGTGTGTGAGTAAAGAGATAACGGACATTAAATTCTCATCATGTAATATCCGGGGGAGGGGGTGGTGCAAGAGTGGGAAGAGGATGCTGGAAAAGGTTCGCCCAGGATTGGTGCTAGTCAGTAAAAACCATTTAGATGAAAACTCAAAACATTCCATATCCTAATTGAGATGTGCTGATGTCGCTGAAAACTTGAAGGCGTTGCGGACAAGGGAAAACTTTGTTTTGTTAAAAGGAAATAGAAATAATATGTCGTTCATTGGATATTTCAGTTGTTCAGTTTAGTTTTCTGCACGCAGTTATATGCAAAAAATTCACCCGTATCTTATCACTACTTAGATTATGAGGAACTTCAGCCCCACTGAAAAATGTTGATAATCGATACAAAAAATGATTTCTAAAGCGCGGTAAAAATAAGAGCTAGAAATTATACGCCAAAGTTTCTTTAAAATATACGAAAAAACTGTTTAAAAATATTTAAATAAAAACTACTACTACTTTGAACGACGTCACTAGTTCATATGAATCAACCAATGATAAGAGAGCTGTGGAAGATTATCGGTTTACTTACCGTCAACGGACCAATCGACTAAACTGACCAAGAAGAAGCGGAAAAGAACTTAAGACCTCACACGCGGAGTAATTTTAGCAACAAAACGTTAAAAAATCATAGCGCTGATAATACAATACATAAAAACTAAACAATATAAAAATTGGCTGTTATATTTACAAATGTTTTTTTTATAAACCAATGATTTTCCTCATTGCTCTATCCTTCCTACTGATAAAGTAAAAATTTAGCCATTGTACTGAACCACTCATATCTATTGATAAAATATATAAGATTCAGGAAAAAAATAGATTTAGGGTTAAGAATAAATATTTATTTTATCATTTCATCAACCAGTGATTCGAAGAAGTCGGACTAGGTGGATTGACGTATATAGTTTTGTTGTTTGAATTTAAGAATTCCAGATTTTTACTCTACAATTTGATGACCGTCTAAATAGAATATCTATGTATATAGCATGTTATTTTGATTTAATGTATGAAATTATTTGTTTTATAATTCAGTAGATCTAAAACCGGATGATTGGGATGACACAAATTATGAATTTAGTGTGCAAAAGTTAATAGTTAAAAGACAAACATTTAGTTCCACCACATGTTGACAACGGTCTTTTCCAACGTTTACATGAAAATTGGCGAAGAAAATCCACCGTTTTTTTTTACTAGGTCTAAAAAGGTTTTGTCAATAAATATTAAAATAATGTAACAGGAGCTTACTTTTCAGAAATACTTTTATAGCAAAGTAAATTATCTGTTAGAAATGATGAATTATTTGAAAAAAAATTCACACGAAAGAAAAAACCCCTAATTTTAAGACTTCCTCAGAAATTTACACACAAAAAACGAATAGGTACCTCTTCGGTAAATTAAAAAAAAAATAAGGTGTCTAGGATCGTTTGCCCGCCATCTTAATAAAAAATCATTTTAAATTACCATGTTTGATACCATGGACCTCAAATAAAAAGGTTTATCTAGCAATCAAAACCGTAAAAACGTTGAAAGGGGTTAAAAACGGAGTAATAGATCCGATATGCGACAGTAAGGGATGGCAGAGCATGAACTCAGGGGTGGCTCTCTTGGGGCGGATATTACAGGCGGCTTATTAAACTTTATCTGTCACTGTCACAAGTTACACCCGGCTACAGCCCTTTACACAATTCCGAACCCGTGTTCATTTAGGGGTATTTTACACACTGCCTAAATGTTGTAAAGTAAATTTACAGTAGCTGTTAGTAGAGACCGGAGACCCAACACCAGAATAAGAAAAGAAGGGTCAGTATATCTTTTGTCAAATCAGTGGCGGAGTTTATGGAGAACCTGCATATGTGCACAAGCTTATATTTATATTATATTACATTACATATTATATAAACATATATAAAACCCAAATATTGTATGTATTTCAAAAAAGGAGTTTGTAGAAAGAACATTAAATAATATAAAGCATTAGAATATTATACATCATTGGTAAGATAACTATATAAAATATCATGAGAGCGCCATTTTTAATCAAATAGTAAATAGAAGAAGCTTTTGATTATTCACGTCCCATTTTCCTGTTTGTCGACTGCGGCAAATCATGTATATATGCATATATATATTTATATATATATACATATGTATATTTATATATACATGTATATGGCATGTAATTTTATGTATTGTAACATATGCAAAAATATTAAATATAATTATTTTGCCCTACTCTTTCATATTAACAATTTATTAATTGCAATGATTGTAATTACAACTATAGAAAATCACCGATGACCATTTTATGTATTGAAAGGGTTAGTGGATATACAAGATGTTCAGAACGTAAATTAGTATTCGTCACATCGGAAACCACGATGATGGGTATGGGCAAAAATACAGAAGTAAATACAAATATATTAGAAGCATTTCACAACTCAAAAAAATATATCAATACCGTAATAGTGGCTTACTTCTGCAGGGGAGAAAACACGAGTACCCTTCTTCTGCCTGTTCTTCTTGCCACTAAAGAATCGGAGCGGCGAAGAATGGAATACTTTTTATTTTAATTTCATTAATTAACCCTTACGGGTTACATACATTTAACAAAATAGTTCAACTTTTGAAATTCACATTCTACTGTTAATGATAATATTTTTAACGTCTTTTGCTTAGTTTTTTCTGGTAGTTTATTAGTCTCAATTGTCCTTGTCTCGTTTTAGAAGGTTGTATGATATTTTTCTGATATTCTCGTATTTCAATTTCAATTTTTTAATTTCAATTTATTTATTTTATAAACGTTTATGTACATTACAACAAAGTTCAATGCATACATAAAACGAAAAAATTAATACTAAAATTTAAATATACAAAAATGGTAAAATGAAAATACCCAGCAATCGTGTCCATGTTTAGTACATTTTTTTTTCAAGTTTTCGTTCTTTGTCTACAAATATATTAGTGGCTAATTTATGAATAAATTTTAAGGATTCTAGTTTAAAGAGTTCAGTTATATTTAATTGCTTAGTTTGTTCAAAAGTTCTTTAGTTGTTGTTAGATAGGGTAGGTCATATACTAACTTTAATATTTTATTTTGCTGTCTTTGTAGTCTGTTTATGGCATTTTGATTTCCCGTTCCCCATAGTAGTTGCATATAACATATTTTAATTTTTACATTGGCTTCGCATATTAGATTTTTTCCGTTTTTGGAACAAAGTTTTTGATTTTAAAAAAAAATCGATAATGACACCATTTTACTAATTAAATTGTTGATATGAATTGTCCATGTCAATTGTCTGTCTATTGTTAGTCCTAAGTATTTAACATGTTCAATTTCAGTAAGTCGTTCATTATGTATGTAAGCATCTACTTCATGACATTTTTTACTAGATTCAAAATGGATAATATTGCTTTTTTTTTCATTAAGTGTAAGTAAGTTTGTGTTTGTCCATTTAGTCAACATAGTCTTCGTTTATGTCATTGTTTGTAAATACATCTGTTTGATTTTTATAGAATAGTCCAATGTCGTCGGCATACATAATAATTGTCCCTTTAAAATTGTAAAGTGATAAGTTATTAATATATAAAATATATAAAAGTGGACCCAAAATAGATACTTGCGGTACTCCAAAATTTACTGTTTGTATTTTACTTCTTTTTTTCATTTACAAAGGTATACTGCTTCCGAATAGTTAAATATGATTTTACTAGTTTACATTCTTGAGATTTTACTCCAATATCAGTTAATTTTTTATCATGGTCTCAACATGTACCGTATCAAAGGCTTTTTAAAATCTAACATTACTCCTGTGATTGTAACTCTAATATCCATGTTTGTTTGATTGTAATTTATTAGACTTCGGATTTCATGACCGTTCAGACGTTTATAAATGAAGTTTTTCTGGATTTTGTGCCGTGTATAGGTTGCGCTATTTGCTGCATTTCGAATCGCAATTCAGGATACAACATCGGGGTTGAATTTTATAAGCGTCGGTAGGGCCATGAAATCCGAACAAAGTTTTTCATTCTTCACTGCTCCGATTCGGGTAGCAAAGAGGGGGAAATCTTTCCTCCTCATTATTGTTTTCTCCCCCGCTTCAGAAAAAAGCAACAATTTTGATGATTTGTTTTGAGGAAAGTTAAAACGGTAACACATATTTTTTTTATTTATTTACAGTGAATAAAATTAGTTGGTAGAATTCCATTTTAATTATTGGTGAGGTAGGTATTCAAAAGTAAAATATTATTACTGGATTCAATTCTACGTTTATTTTTATAATATACAGAGTGACGCGTTTCGTGTTATTATTAGGACGTTATTAAACTAACCTTACTATTTACATAGTGATGTTTAAACGTAGAATTTAATCCAGTAATAATATTTTATTTTCAGATACCTAACCAATAACTAAGTTTCATTTAAATATTAAAATTAGACGCGAAAAATAACTGGTTTTAACAATCAAATAAAACAATGAGATTTCCAATGAATAATTTGTTTTAAAAAACAAAACAAAAAAAAAACAGAACAAATTGAAACATAAAATACACATATGAATTATCAGTCAAAAATATCTGATTGTGATACAATTGTAGTACAAAAATAACAAATCCTTTACGAAAACGAGATTTCGATAGGCAAGATAATAGAAACGGCAAAAAAGATTAATTAATTAAGAACAAAAGTCTTAAATCCAGGGGCGCCTATTAATTTCTGGGAATAAATGGAAATGTAATGTTCTGTTCCTTTATGTAATCATTACGTTGAGAAATGTGAGATTAAATTGAAAGGTATTAGAGTTAAAATCTTCTAGAAATAATAACAGAACCGTATATTACAAATATTTGTCAGCCTCGTGGTGTAATTGTCAGCGTGTTTGCCTACCATGCAAGAGGTCTCGGGTACGATTCCCGACATTGATATGAAATATTTATTTAAAATAGTGTTATCGCACTAAAATCTTTCATAGTCCCTGGACTGGTACCTGAAACGTATGACTGATCATCTTTCCTTTCATGTAACAAAAATGATCAAGATACAGTGCAATTGGTACCAATGCAGTGCCCTATGCACCATTCAGTCTGAAAAGGGAATGATGATGATGATATTACTTATGTGATGAAATACTTACAAGCAAATTTAGTATAATATAAAGTACTAGCAGACCCGACAGACGTTGTCCTGCCTGAACGCTGGCTTGCCTGCTATTAGCTGGTTCAGAAAACGTTTTTTCGATATTCGAACTTTCCACATACCGGGTCCAATTGTGAATCTAAAATCTAAACCATCCAGGGACCCCACTCAAACACGCAACAAATTTAATCCAAATCGGTTCAGCCGTTTAGGAGTTTAGTTTCATACACACGTACATAAGAATTATATGTATAAATATTATTAAGTACATATTATGCGAATTGTATAACAAACGTAAAACGCATAAGATTTATATATTTCACATGCAAATTTATTTTATAATTTTAACTCACTCGCGTTACAATGTACTTATTCACACTGATAGGGTATTCGCTTTAAAAATAAAAGTATAAAGTGTATAGGTACCGAATTCTTTGCTGAGTTTATACGGAAATATATTGTGAATGAGCTTCATGACTATATTTTTTTATGTTTTTTTTTGTTTTACACCGATTAACAAGGTATTAAATTAAAATATATAACTTTTAATATAGCTGGTGCAAAACAATAATCATAATGCGAATATTTAATTGTCCCTCTGAAAAGAAAAACAGCTTTTACAATGAAATGAAAGACTAACCTAATGAATGTTAAGCATTTTAAGAAACCATAAAAAATAAATATTATAAAATAACAAAAATCAAGAAAAGAGTGCCGCGTTGATTTGGAGATATAGAGCGAATGGACAGCGAAAGACCGGCCACAAAGATTGACGATGGAAATGTTGATGGATGCATAAATAAGAAAGACCAAGAAAATATGGCATGATCTAACAAATAACTAATGAAAGATACGTCAAAAGTCCGAATAATCGGCGTGCGTGCATGAGAAGATTTATGAATGTTGAGGGAGGTCTGTATGCAAAGACAGATTGGTGTAACCTTCTATCCTCTCGCCCTACCCCAACGGGAAACGGCTTGATTTTTTTGTTAATGCCTATATGAAGAAGCATAAATATAAAGATTTTAACAATTTTGAAATTGAAGTGGAGAACGTGTCAAAGGCAGCGACATTTTAAAATGAAATAAATGTGCCCTAAATGTAATAAATGACAATATGTAGGAAACATAATATATTTTAACTAATAAGAAGAAAATATGCAGAGCGTTCAAATTATTGCCCCGCTCGGATACAAGTGTACGTGAAATTTGACGTGAAAACATTTGATGAAATTTTAACCGATAAAAAATTTAATAAATCACAGCAGATGACGGCAAAAGTGTGTATTGAACGCGGGCGAACACACATTTCGGGAAAATGAATAAAATTTTCAGCCATAGCGCCGCTCTTATTAAAATTCAGTATTGCGAATTTCGACAATGCCATGAGTGAGGGATTTGTTTTGCTGAAGTGATTAAAACTTTTTACCAGAAAATTGTCTAACATATAAAGGAGTTGCTACTTTTATTGAATAATTACGTCACGACGAACACGGAGTGAATACGTTTGATTACAAACTTTCGGGTGTTCTTAGAAAAAAAGTTCTTAGACGTCATCATCATCATAATTCCCTTTCCGCACCTAATAATGCATAGGGTACTGCATTGGTACACCAATCGCAGCTTATCTTGATCATTTTTGTTACATGCAGGTAAGATGATCAGTCTCACGCTTCAGGTACCAGTCCAGGGACTTAGACTTACTTAGACGTAATTAACAACGTAACTTAAGTAAGACTACGTAACGTAGACGTACTACGACAAAATATTTTGTTAAAAAAACGGCTGCCGTCCAAGATATTTTCGTTCTTAACAACAATCCTGTGCATTCATTAGAATTATTTGAAATCATTATTTATTTAAAATAAGGTTTATATTTTAAACCTCCTTTGAAGCGTTTGAAATGTGGATCCACCGTTGAATTTTAAGAATATCTCGGACCAATATGATAGCCAACAATGAAGTATTACGTTGAGCCAATACAAATAGAGAGCTGTTCACCATTAAGTTGCCCAAGAGTTCATATTTTGGCCTTGTTTTGAGAGGTGATAAATATGCCATACTTCAGATTGCCGCGAAGGAGAAGATCAAGGGTCGTAGAGGAGTCGAAAGAAAACGGCTTTCCTGCCTTGGAAATATCCAAGCATGGACAAGTGCCTCGTTTATGAACGCTATCTTCATCTGTACGTATCGAGACGGTATACTTAACTTTTGTACTATCTGCATCTTACCTCGGTATGTTCTACCTACTTGTCATATCGACATCATATGATCGAAACAAGCCAATGGAATGACCGCAAACAATTAGTCCGCGTTTCTTAAGTCATTAACATTTGAAATAATTCTCATTTACATTTTAAATAGGCTTCTGTATTAAAAAGTGCTCATTTTAAAGCGATTATTAACTCCAATAAATCCCAATTCAAGCAAAAAATGCTCACTTGAACATGAATTTTGCATGAATTTTGGAAATCATCTAGACGGTACCCTTAACGATCGTCTGTATGTATCTACCGATCGACTACAAAGCCGGCTCCTTTAACGTCTCGATACATACACTCGGAAAGATAGTAAAACGGATGGTTAAAATATAATAACTATTTTTTTTCGAGTGGTAACTTTTTGACGCATATAATCTATGTCTGACGCCTAGATACTCTTATTTGTTAATATGACAGAACCTAGCGACATTATGTTCACATCTAAGCGTTCGTTTTATTAAAGTAACTGTTATGTCGGAATTTAATTCGACTACAAAACTGACTTATTTCTCTCTCATATTTTTAATAGGCTTTTAAGAAAAAAAGTGCCACCCTCAAAACGATTAAAATTTTTAATAAATCATAATTAAAGGAATAATTGCTCGGTGAAACAAAAATTTTGACACGTTTAATGCGTAGATAAACGTATCGAGGGGTTCTAGACCCGTCGGTATAAAATGATGTACTTACATAAAAACTTGATA
>NW_028280110.1:0-63703 GCF_059751315.1 Micrasema longulum | reverse complement strand
GTTGTTAGAAAAAAGTTAAAATTTCTGTTTGAGAAAATATTTGTTTTTCAGCCATTTTTTGTTTCAGAGTTGACTTTTTTTTCCTTTTTAAGATCAAAAGGTAGGATTTTGTTCTTATTTTACATTTTTTTTTTGAAAACTACTAGTTTTGAGGACATCTACTCCGAAAAAATTCAATCCTAGGAGGTGTCAAAAAATATTTAAACGTGAAGCCCCCAGAGCTCTAGTTCTCCAAAATCAATTAAAGTGAATAAATACATTGATATTTTAATTTAGTAAGTTCATTAACCTTTAAAAAAAACATGTTTCAATTCTGAATATTACTTCACACATAAAGAGTTTGAATAAGGTTTCTTTCAACATTAGATCTGGCTATTTTTTGCAATATACATATTTCAAATCATATAGTGATGGCTCACAATTATTTTTAAAAGTTATTTTTCAAATTATTTTTAAAAGTTATTATAACAAAAACATGAAGTGATTACTTACAGTTAAGAAACCTTGTACACTAATATAAATTAAATTTTCAATTCAATATTGTTAAAATTGGTCAACAACATATTTAAATTATTTTTTGTGTTATTAAATAAAAAAATAATGTGTGCATTATTTATCTTTTTTTTTTAATTTAAAAAAGGTACTTTGAGGTACCATTAAGTTTATGCTAGATGGAATTATTGTTTTGAAGTTTTGTTGGGTTCTATTTATTTTTGAAATTATTATGATCGAGAAAATAATATACATCGTAAAAATATATTTGACCATATTCTAATCAATATCAACAAAATTCTAAATGTTCTACAGTTTTCCTGGAAAACCATAAAGATTAAATTCCAATTACATTTTAAATCACGTATCCACGGAAAACATACATTTACCCCACAATCAAGGAATGTAACGGGATACAATTTCCTTTATTGCAAATTCGAATGGAAGTAGTGTCTAATCCAAAACAAAAGTTGAAAAGATACGATTATCCGGGGCCTGCAGTTGGCAGACAATGGGGAATTAGCAAAAAGGGTCACATAGACTCTAGTTTGGTTTGTGTCAAGTAGAAAAAAACTAGTTCGAATGCCTGGTATTGTTCTACAGCACAAAAGAAAGAATAGAAAAAATATTTCCCAACAGCATATTATGGTGATGGTGATAACGGTTTCTGGAGTGAAGGCAAAAATACCACAAGTAAAATTACTTGGAGCACTATAAAATACATTTTTTTTTATTTGTTTGTAATCATTGGTATATAACCACTACTGCGTTTCGTTTATCTACTGGTTTCGAGACGTACTAGTCTCTTCGTCAGGACACTAATAACACTAATATAAAAATCGCACTTTACCTTCATCTTCAAATCCAACGTTTCGGGATCAACATTTGTTCATATTTATGTTAAAACCTTATAAATGTAAAAAAAAAATATTTTTTTTTAACTAACCGTTTGATATCAATCCACAGACAAAAAGCTGTAAATAAAAAACCCAACAAAAAGCGATTTTTTCTGGATTATATTACCAAAAATAGTACATAAATAACAAACGGGAAAAAATAACAAAAAACTTTTACAGTGAATTAAATTGCTACAAATATTAACGGATTGAAATTTTAAAGTCACTGGATTATTTTAACCACACACTAAAAATTGAATGCGTTTTACTAATAATGTTATTAAACATGTTACGTATTAAATACTCTGCAGTGTAATTCTCATAACCAAATTATCTAGCTCGCTGTGTCGTACCGGCGCAATATGGAATAACAGTTAGTAATTAGAGATGATCTAAAATTAAGGGACCAACACAAGCTGTTCCCGAGGGGTGATCCTTGTCGATGACTTAACAGAATTAAATTACGAACTTCTAGCGTGTTAAAGACCAAAATATAATATCGCTCATCATTTATTTATTTTCAATGTAAGCGAATGTAAATATAAATGGCCTTCGTAGGATAGTAACCTAAGTTTACTGATATGCTTGTCTAACGGTTCGATTTAAAACATACAGTATTTTATATAACCGTAGGTAGGTACCAAAAGCGGCTTCTGACTAAATTTATTTTTATTTATTTATTATTATTTCACGTTTAACATAAAACTTTTTTTTTATGAATAATACCTCACTGGGCACAACCCGTGTCGAGGTATTCATTTACACGATTTCATATATGATACTTATAGTGTCTAAAAAATAAACATAAAATACATATAAAATATTACATTTTCACATTTGAATCCACACAGATATATATACATGTATAATAGTTAAAGAGAAAAAAAAATAAAGAGAAAGACAAAGATTTTACACTGACATTACATTGGCAGTGTATTTTTTACATTTTTGTAAGCTTTAATTTATTACAAATATAAACTTTAATAATATTATGATAGAATAAGTAAAAAAATCGGTGTTTATTTTTAAAAAAAAACACACAATATATATTGTATTTGCAAAATAGTAAGGAGTAGGTATCTAATACAAAAAAGTGAAAATAAAATTTCACACAATTACTATGGCGACTGTTTTTCTTGACATTTCACTTGCTAACCGCCGCGCCGGCTAAACGCAATAAATAGCGTGATAAATAATAAATTTATAAATAAAAATAGCAGTTTTGGAATGTTTTCCATATTTTCATCGGTGAAATTCAAATAGGTGATTGCGCAGCAGGATTATACGTCGCGAAACGTAAAAATATTGTGACATTTAATATATGTGTTCACGGATGTTCCATTGTGTTCGCGAATACGAATAACTACCATGGTGAGAAATTGTTATCACGTCGCTTATTAGCTCGTCGATAGTCATTTGTGATTGAACTACTGAAAGCTAAATCCGCCATTGTTTTAGTTTTCTTCCTGTTTTTACGCACCTATCTTGCACGCACAATGTACGTATTATCACATAAATTTAAAGTCAGTGCGCATGTTCGAAGAGACGTTACAAGCCAAGTACATATGTACACACGCGCTGGCACTGCATGAATTATACATCGTCTTCCTCTAACGCATGATTAACTGCTTTAAAGCAAAGTCTATCTCGGTCAAGCTAAGATTTTACCAGATCTAGAATTTTTCGTACAAATAGAGGATATAAGCTCGTGCAAAACAAAATATGCACAGTGACGATTAGCGCATATACGTAAGATAACAAAATAAAAAGGTCATCCGCTCGAGTCGATCTCGCTATATCTTTCGGAGCGAGAAATGAATAAAATGGACATTTAATGTTGCAATGAATACCCGTTTCTAAGTTTATTTGAATTTTACAATGGATTGTTTATTTACGCATAGTTTTACTTAGCAGTGCGCTGCACTTATACTCGTGTACATAAGCTCGATGTGTTTAAAAAGTGGTGCTAGACTGCAAATCGCACAAACTAATCAAACTATAATTAACCGAAAGACTATCGAAGATACGGCGTGACATGTAGAAAATTCATTTTATCATATTTCTGACATTTTGCAAGAAAGGTCGAGGAAGATCTCTAAAAACGGATATTAATAGGGACAGCTGATTGTGCGCGAGCAAAAGGATGGGCTCCTTCAAGATACACCCACGAAATACAGGAACTAACGGAGTCCTCATTAAAAACTGACCTCATTTTGGCTCTTGACATGAAGGAATGGAGGCAAAACATATACCTAGTGCATAACATCCCTACAGACCACGACGCACAATATTGATCAAGACTATAAAGAATGAGTGTATTGTGCATTATTTTATCATTTTTTTACAATTGATTCAATGGTCTCAATGGTTTAACAGTTCAGAAGTTTGACTTACGCACTACAAAAAATTAAAAATGTTTTTTCTCAAGCCAGGGTGTTATGAGTTGTCAATCTCCACTGTGATTGGGCCTCTTTGCCTGATTCATTACAAAAGATGAAATCAATGACTTAACGTTTTATTCAAAACTAGGAAATAAAATTAAATGTATAAAATAAAACGTAATTTTTCGGGACAGGGTTTTTTTTGTAATTCGCGTAAAATGTGCGTGAACAATCTGTTTAAATAAATCTCGCCTTACAATTAAGCCAAAAGGTAATCTTATTTATAATTTAAGTAAAGTTTAATTTTATTTTTTATTTTTTAAGCATCCAATATAAATTATTTGATTTACGGATCAATATACACGATAAAATATCGTGTTTTGAAAAAAACTAATAGGCTTAGATATTTTTTATGTATAACAAATCAGTTTTTAGCGTGTTGGGATGAATTTTTTTTTTGCTAATTTTTACAGTATTGAGACACCTATGTGTTTCAATACTGGCTTTAAATTTGTAAAAAAATTCGCCATTCAGGGTGAATTTCGTGTTTTAAAAAACAATCCTCAATTATTCTACGTTAAATGATTGGCAAACACAAAATTCTGTCTATTTTTCAAGTTTAACATGTGCTTTATTTTTGACAAGTTTATCGCTTGAAACGAAAAATATATCTCTTTAAATAATAAAACGAGATTATTAGTTATTAATTCAAGGTTTGCAAAACACGTGTTTTTAGCATTTTTGTAAGAAAATTTTATAAATATATTTATATTTATAAGGCATGCTAATAAAAGTTCTAAAATATTATAAAGCTGTTTGTACCTATTCAAATAACTGGCCTTGTTTAAAAATACTTATTTGAACATTGTTTTATCCCTAAATAAAAATATAATGTTTGTTTGAAAATAAAAAGATTTAGATTTTCTAAGAATATTTTAAAAGGAAGGGTTCTTTAATGCCAAAATCTCAACTAGCAATGTAAGACTAAATTTTGTGCTTGCCAAAAGAGTTATTTCTATTCTCCGGGGGTTATCACAAACACGTTTCACAAATGGAGTACCCACCTTTCTGTAGAGGTGAGAGAGGGAAAGAAAGAAGAGAAGAGAGAATATTACTGGCTATGGATACTGCTAGAACACACATACTCACTTAAGTTCCTTAGTTCAAAGCTAAGAACACAAATCAAGTGTTTCTACAGATACACAGAGGATAGTTATATTTCTGTATTCATGGATGGCGTTTCAAACCGTAAACTATTCGGGATTCGAAATATGTTTTCGGTTTAGTTTCATGTTCATAAAAGGATGAAAGTGTTTTACGCAAAAACAATTAAAAAAAATATTCACTTATTTTATATTTACACAGATACTAAAACTTTTTTTTTTTTTTTTTAAATGGCACGTAGCGACCTACCATACAAAAATATGTTTTCTGTAGAAACAAACACTTTAAATAACAAACTGTTTGTAAACAAAAAACTTAATAAAGAGCAGAGGATCGAAAAAGTTGAAAGCTTTGGATACTTGGGAGTTCACCTAACTGAAGATGGAAGCATGCCCAAAGAGCTTGCAATTCGCCTAAGAATTTCTCAAGCAACTTCTAACTTGATGCGTATTATTTGGTAATCTAGTCTCAAAAAAATCCGACTATCCAACTCTTGTATAATGCCAGTACTCCTATATGAATGCGAAATTTGGCAACTTACCAAAGCTTAAACTACCAAAATTTTGGGTTTTTAGAGTAAATGCTTGAGAAGAGAATTAAAAATAGTCCAAAAAACGGCATACGCGCATCGAACAGAAGGTGACTTAACTACTCTCAAAGTAGTAGTTTAACGTTTTGACCCATTAGTTTCTTTGTAGACGACACTCAGTACGCAACTCCTAATTTGAAATCAACTATGCCGTGTTGTGTCGATTCAAAGTATTGAATTACTGCTTCGATCAAAAGAAACAGAATCAATCTTAGTTTAACGTTTTGACCCATTAGTTTCTTTGTAGACGACACTCAGTACGCAACTCCTAATTTGAAATCAACTATGCCGTGTTGTGTCGATTCAAAGTATTGAATTACTGCTTTGATCAAAAGAAACAGAATCAATCTTTGTTTTGATGACAAGATATATATTCCTAAACCATTCAAAAAAAACCTTGATTATTGAAAATCACATTTAAAGATCAGAAAAATATTAAAAACATATTTGATCTAAAAAAAAAGAAGAAATTATAATTATAAACAACGGCGTGGTGGACATTTGACCGACATTATTTTTTAAGATAATAGTATTAAATATCATTGAACATAAAATAAAAATATCCGCTTTATGTAAAATAAAATTTGTTTTATATTTTATGTTCATTAATTCCATTACTCTTATTAAATGACCTTTTACTTATCTACTCTGTTGTGTCAAGCAATGTTTCCGCGTGTACAATAAAATTCTGGAGAAATTAACAAATTCCTTTTTTTTTAAATATAATTATCTTACATTCGTGAAACGATTATATTTTTCGCGATCTGGCAACATTACGCGTCGACTTCACGCATGCGCGTGGTGAAAGTGGGGTACAAAGGGGGGTTTTTAGACACAGTCTGATGTATTTAAATATGATTATACGCTCCTTCTGAACTATTCTTCATTCTATGCTTGAAAATATTACTAGGCACAAGGTGGTTTAATTTCATAACTAACATTGAAGTCCGACAACAGACACTGTAGCCTCTTATAACGCGCGTCTTGAGGATGCGGCAGTGGACATGAGCTGCGCATGCCTAAACCCAAGTTCTTTCTTTTTTACGCCTGCGAGCTCCCGCTGTCCTTGAAGGCCATAGATGACGATCTTTTGACTTTATTCGTTGAAACTAAGGGAGGAGGTATTGACGTGGGAAGAGGTCAGAGTGCTGGCTGGCGATAAGGTCTTCTGAAGGCGTCTCGTGAGTCTAAATGCTCCACTTAGTGGTGGATATGGAAAAGAAGGAACAAAAAAAGTGTACAAAAGCTCTAGGTACATTTTATAACACGGCAGTTTTATTTAATGAACACGCTAACATATTGTACAAAAAAATAATTTATTATTGCCATATAAAAAAAAAAAAAAAAGAAAAAAAAACAAAAATTAGGTAAATCTTTAAGCATAGGTACTTTGAACAAAATGGTGAGTTAATACATTTATTTCACGGAGTATTAAAAAACATTAAAATGATTATAGTAAGTTATATAAAGCAGTAAGAAGCTGTATTGTTATCTGGCAAATCCAGCTTTTTTTTTAAATATATATTTTATCACAGTGATTTATGTGTTTAAATATCGCGTTCTGTATTTATCAACGGGGAAACAGGGTTACATTCAAGATAACAAACATTCCCTTATGCTTTCAAATTTTCATTACATTAAAAAAAATGCAAATACGTAATTTATTATTTTGTAATTTATAATATTTACAAACTTTTAGATATATTTTTTTATTTATTTATACATATACAATTTCGTATTATTTTTTCATACACAATAATGTTCCTTCTCCACTGGGGCCCACCCCAGTGTCCCGTGCCGAGAAGAACATTTTACATTTATATTTCATCAGCATTCCCTTTCCGCACCTAATGGTGCATAGGACACTGCATTGGTGCACCAATCGCAGGTTATCATGATCATTTTTTTTGTTACATCAAAGTAAGATGATGAGTCTCACGCTTCAGGTGCCAGTCAAGGGATTATGAAATATTCTTGAGTGAAAACACCATTTTAAATCAATATTTCATATCATTATGTCAAGACTCGAACCTGAGACCTCTTGCATGGTAGGCGAACGCGCTGACCATTACGCCACGAGGCCGATTATATTTAAATAATTACGTAACTGCTTTTAACATCGATTATTAGTTTTTTTTTGTCTGCATTGTTTTTATTTATTTATTTTAATACTACTAAAATACACAGTGTTTTAAACGATTTGTGGAAAAAATTTTTTCTCTTCAAATATTGAACCAAATAAATAACGTTTTAGGTTTACAGTAGGCGTATAAAATAAAAGAATAAACAAATTATGAAACTGACAACGAAGGGAAAAATATTTGTGCGGTATTCTAAAAATTCAACAATACAAAAAAGCAAAAATCCTCGCAAATAGCAAATTTTTGACTTCTTTCTTTATTTCATCATAATTTTATTTGGAAATCTTTGTAGAAATCGCGATGCCTTAGCAAGAATTCCAATTGAGATTTTGTCGTCCGAGAAATGTTTACCGACTGGAGATGGAACTAGGAGTTCCAGAAGAAAGAGTTCCATCCCAAGTTTTCAATTCACGTCAGAATCGTCCAATAGTTTCAATTTCTACATTTATTAAAACCACGCGCCATCTTGCTAAAACGCCACACTGGAAGAAAATTTAATTCAATTTCCTTCTAAAATATGCTAACGGGACAAAAAAGGTCCGTTGTTATAGGTAGTATATTATTAAGCCATGTTGTTTTTTCTGTTTCTTTTTCTTGTGTATTTCTGTAATTTCATTAAGCCAGTTTGAATATAACATGTTTTTTTATCTGTTTTCTAAGGGTGAAATAGATTTTGTTAATTTTATGTGAATTTTATTAAGTAAAAAACTGAATTAAAATGCAATTATGAGGTTTTTTGTAAATAAAACTTTTTTACGGTTTTCAATATAAAATTTTAATTCGTTTTTAAGTAATGCAAGCAAATATTCAAAAACAAAGTATCTGATATTTTTATCACAAATACCTTTCACTTTAATATCCTTAATTATTAAAACGATAACAAAAAAATTTAAAAGCACCAATAGTATTTGACGATGAATAAAAATACGAAAATATAAACAATTTATTATGAACTAAAACAAATTGAATTATTCAATAAATAAAATTTTGAATCGGGTTGCAGTCCCATGGCTAGTGTTGTAGACTCATAAATCATGAGTCCAAGGTTCAAACCCCACTCCATTTCAATTTGATTTCCATTTTCTTTAGCTTGTTATTTACAACTCCTTATAAGTGACCTAGAAATTGAAATATTTAGGCAACGCAAGTATTTATTTTGCAAAAAATAATAAAAAAATTATGAACACAATCTGTAAATGCAAGATGTGTGATGATTTTGCTTTAATGTGAAAATATGATTCATTCTTAAAAACCATTTTAATTGCAAATTTGGGATAAAATTCAAACCGTCCGAGTTCATGCGCTCTTTAGCTGTCGGAAGTTGAAAAATCAGGCTTATATATGTATAACTTAGTAGTGAAATCATCACATGTAATTAAAATAGAATCCAGAACTCATACCGCTTATGCACTCTGAAGCTGCAAGACATGTTACAATCTGCTCCTTATGATATGTAATTTAATTAATCATATTAATTTCAATGAAGAAGTACAGTTCTAAGGGAAATTAGATTTAAAAAAAACTTTTCTTACGCGCGGTAAAAGATAGTGCATTGAATTCTACGTTGAAGTTTCTTGATAATGTATGAAAAAAAATATGTTGATAAAAACAAACTACTTTGATGTGCTAGATTTTCGGTCCACAGGAAGCCAATTCACCAATCAGCAAAAATCACCGAAAAGAACTTGCGACGTTACACGCATTTTTTCTTGCCTGGTTTGGTAGTCTATAAATTAACAAAAAACTTTTTTGAACTTCCTTATCGTAGCGTGAAATAATAGTTCTTATTGCTTATGCACTCTATAGCTACACGACGTGTAAGTATGCTGAGGTGATTAGAAAAAACGTCGCAATAAAAATAACTCTAATTAGTTTATAGTAATAATAATAATGGTATCCGAACGTGTCAAGTAAATAAAAAAGAAAGAAGAATAATGTTATCGTATTGACATCATAGCAACGCACCATTGAGCACACATAATAATCTCGTATTTATACTAGGACAATATAAATTTGAGGAGGTCGACCCGTTATTCCAATTGGAAATATGTGCCTGAATTATTCATGAGACAGTCACGATGGCAGTTTATCCCCTCCGCCCCACCTCCCACTCTTCCCATCCACCTTGCAGGGTTGGGGTTGATATTTAATGCCCCACTTGAGAGGTCTTAGCCTTTCACCGCCCTTAGGACCTACCCACGAGGAAGTGCAAATGCAAATTGCAAGCAATTGTACCAGATTCGAAATGTTATGAAGATCACCTTAAGTGTTTTTCTTAATAGTTTTTATTCCAAAATAAATATTTTTTTCAAAACTAATGTTTTTTTAAAAATAAAATGCAGATACAACTTGCAAAGTAGGTACTTTAATTGGAAAAAAAAAATTGTTTTCAAAACCAAATAATCGAAAGTATATCCGGAAAATTTTGTTAAAAATAACATTCAAATTAATACTTTAACTGCAAAATTATTTCTATATCCACATGTTTGCTGATAGTTCGCGTGGAGTGTGGTATGTCAAATGAGTGTGGAATGTGAAATGTGTGTAATGGAAGTTGATTTAGATTTAAACTTATTGGAATAGAGAGAGAAATCATTTTTGAGAAGAGAATAAGGAAGTTTGCTGAAGCTGTCATCAGCTGGTTTAAGTATCCACTTTACACATTGTGTAACATTCACCATTCTACTTATGTTTAAACATCTACATTTTCTCAACTCTTTCATTTGTTGACTTGTGTGAAGTAAAAGAGCTGAAACCTTTATCATCTGGGTGAGATGCAATATTTTCCCTGTCTGCTGCAACAAATTGAGATCTGAATTATTATCCACCCTTATCCCCTTACAACCCTTATCCCTCCCTAGAAGGGAGGAAATCCAGCCGGTCTGTAAATATTTGGACGTACTCAAAACATTAGTAGTTTTCTGATTGGAATTTTAGAAGAAACAAAAATAATTCCTCAACATTTTTCAACTAAATACTTACGTAATAAATAAATAATTTATTTTCGAGACATATTTACGAAAATAAGGTAAATTTTTTTTTATCGAAAATGAAAGTACAAAAATAAATTAACATTGAGCAAGCTTATTGCTAAAAGCAATATCTTCCACACGGCCAAAAAACCGACTGGTCAAAATTTATACACTAAAAAAATATATATTATTGGCAAAACCATTTTTTATACAAATATATTATATGATGTGGGATTAGGGGTAATGAGTTGGAAAGCAGACAGGAAGAGGATACGCGTAAGAAAAAAATGTTTTTTTAATGGGATGTTAAGATTTGTAATTTGACATTATAAAAAAATTGGATCGTTCGTAAAATACTTCTTTGTGTGCTGTCTTTGCATTATAAAATATAATACTAGTAATTGAAATTACATTTAGGAAATAATCGTGTCAAACTTTGACAAAAATTTATGATTTCGCTCTTTAAGTTAAGGAATTAATTCCTGGTTGACTATTTATTTAAACTTTAAAATATATACCAATTTCATGTTTTCTATCATGACAAAATTAATAATCTTTGTTGATTGTTTTTAAATCAGTTTGTTCTTAAAATTAGTTTGTTAATAAAAAATAAATTGTTATCAAAAATTTTATCATGTTAAATTAAATATCCCGAGGTAAAGAAGATAAAAAAATAATAAATACCAGCCAAATTCATGTTGTGCTCCAGGAATTACGATTTTCGAAAAAAATCTACCATATTTAAGAACTTGGTAAAACGAGGCTTATAAAAGCCCAAATTTTTATGAAAGCCGTCTTCGAAATGCGGATGAGTGGAAACCAATTTAAATAATGAATAAATCTACATGATGTCTTTCATCATAAAATAATGTGTAATTCAATTGATCCACAGCGTGATGTTATTTCAAATATTTATTCACTGCTTACTTACTTCGAACGCAAAACCTTATTTCGACAAGGAATTAATTAATTAAATTATCTCAGAAGTTTTAACCATCCCAAAAATATAGTTTCTGCTTAGTAGTAATTTGGTCATCATGACCGCAGGACATTGAGGCAAGTTATTTATTCCACTTTGCAAGAGAGTGATTTAAATTTCTTTTTGACACCTATTGCAATTTGAAAAGTTCAAAAGTATGTTATTTGATACATGGGTTAGTTTTAAATCTTTTTTTTGAATTTGAAATAATGTATAAAGCTTTTATACAACCTTTTCAATCTTCTTTGCTGTCTCAATCCTGGGGATTGGTTTACAGCAAAGACCTGCATCTTGTCCTCCATAGGTCTCTTATCTCTGCAGCCTTCTTTAGCTCGACCTATGAGGCGCAGTTAAAATGCTCGCACACTTACTCCAAATACTCCCGTCGGGGGCGCTCTCTGTAATTTGTGCCTTCAGTCATCTCCTCTATTATGTCATGTGACAGACCCTCATTGCGTATAATGTGGACATTCTATTAGGCTCGTATCTCTGCAATGGTTTCGATTCGGTGCCTTCCATCTTCGATTCTGCTGTGAACCTCGTCATTAGTGATGTGATGTCTAGGAAATTCCTAATACTTTTCTGTAGCACCACAACTCAAAGGCCTCTAGTATTTTTTTATCTTTTTCAGTAAGGCATCATGTCTCACAACTGTACATCAATATGCTCCATACACATGTCTTGGTAAGTTGTTAGCGGAGTTTTCCAATTTCAAATAGCTTTTCAGTATCAAGTATAAAAGAATGTCAACGTCGCATTTTTTGCACATCCGCTTTGTTTTACGTACTCGACTATTTTAACAAAACAATAAAAATACACGCATACACTATAAAAGTAAACAATATAGTTTAATATCACACAAAATATATTTAAAGTTTGAAAAAAAAAACTTTACGTCGTAAAACGTCGTTATTCTACGATTATGAAAAATTCATAAAAAATATAACAATAATTGTAATTTATATTTTTTAACGGTGTCTGCTTGATACCTACCAAGTCTAAACATATCCTTTTTTGTTTAAAAAAGATATTTAGTGAGGGATGAGGGGTGTTTAAATTCGATCATTTGAATTTCTATTTCTAAAAGTAGATAGGAGTAAACTCAGTAGACTGTATGATATATTGTTAGTAGAAATATTCCCAACCGATTGGTAATAAAATATAAGTGGTTAAAAACAAAATAGTTTTATTTTAATTTTAATTCTAACAAATAAACACAAATAAAGTGGTTCAAATACTCATAAAAAATCTTTTGTGTTGTGTTGAATACTCCCGTATCGAGACGGGTTTACAAAAAAAAACCCAGTAAAATTTTTACCATGGTAAAGTCCTATGTCAGGTTATTGCAAATATGTTTTTGAATAGCAATACGTATTTTGATGCAATGCCTTATACATTATTATATGTAGAGGAAATAATGGTGATGATATTTAATTCATATTCCAATAATTTCTAATTTATTCTGAACATAAGCAATCAGTACTTCAAAATGAAATTCAAATTAAATCAAATTAAATCAAATTTAATAAGAAAAGATGTACGATTTGGACTTGTTCATCAACCTAGCTCTCTGCTGCAAACAAAAGTTGATATATTGATACCGCGAATGGATTTTTTATCAATTAGTTATTTTTTATCTAAACTAAATCAACTCCGTTTTGAGAGTATGTCCAAAGGTTTGCATACAGGCTGGATTTCCTCCCGAGGGGGTTGTTTTTCAGCTCTTTTACTTCACGAAAATCAACAGATGGAAGATTTGAGGGAACGGTAAATTTTAAACAGTACTCAAATCCGCCAATGACAGGTCATCAAACCCATAATGCTTATACTTCCTATTCCCTTCAAAAAAATGTTTTCCCTCATTACACTCACTACACACACACCACATTCCACAGACACCACATTCCACAGACACCACATTCCACACGCATTTTTCATACCAAAATCCATGCGAATTATCATAAAAAATGTGGATACATAAATAATTTTGCAGTCAAATCATCAATTTGAATACCATTCAAAAAATATATTTTGATGAATTTACGATTATCTGGTTTGAAAATAAAGCCTGTTCATTTTCGTCTCGTGGCAAAGAGAAAAATTAAAACTCCCTTACAGTAAAGGCTTTGCTTGGTTGAGTGGAATTATTGTCAGCGATTTCCGGCTATCTAATTTTCTTAATGTTCTTCCTTACCGCGGCCAAAACTTTTCGCCACACATATTTTTGAAGAAACTCAGAAACGGTCTCAAGAAAATTTTAATAGTAATGATACTGAAGGAGTTTTTTAACGACCTTTTAAAACCGTAAGAATTTGTTATTTAAAATGGTTATCAAGAAAACAGTCAAAGAGAAAAATATCTCGGTCATCGGGTACAATCGTCGATGTTAACTTTTCTTATACCATACTTATACCATAGTATTATAATGAACTAAGATTTAATTCCTAATAATATTGATACTTAAGTTATCTATTCTGTCTCCGAGTGAGTCAAAAATACAGTGTTTTTGGTCAAACTGAACCCGAATCATTGAAAATTGTGTTCGACTCAATGGAAACTGTAGGGTGTATATTGAGCACCACGTGGTCATTGGCGAGTTCACCTATGATGGTTGAAGTCTTTAGTTCGATTTCTGGTGAGGTAGGCATAAAATACTGTTTTTGGTCGTTTTACATCGTAGTATTTCATTATTCTTGGACTGGGACCTAAAGCGTAGGACTGATCAGTTTACTTACATTTAATTGGTGATCAAGATAAACAGCATTTAGTGTGCCAACGGAGTACCTTATGCATCACTGGATGCAAATAGGGTACTGCATGGTATGATGATGATGATTTTAGCTGTTTTTATATTTTTATGTGTACGATTATATTCCAAGAATTAAAAAAATTTTTTTTTTATATAAATGAACAATAAAGCATACTTAGTATGACGTCACAATTTTAAAACACGCAATCATAATAAACGCTTACTTTAAAGCGGCTTTTTGAGTGGATGATTGTTTTCATTATATATTTAAGTAGAATCAAGAGGAAACTAACTTGAAAACAAACTCGCATAATTTCATTTTAATTAGTCTTTTTAATAGCTTATTCAAAACTTTCAAAATTTGTAAGTTGCAAATAGGGGAGTTATTTTCTTTGTTCTAATGCTTTTATATTTTTTTGATTCCTCCATTTATTCGAATATAAGGTATGCGTGTTTATCATTTAATTATAAAAGTATTACAGCTTGAACGCATTTTCCTTAACGTTAATAAGAAAACAGCTGAAAAAGTTGTACTATAAAAAAAAATATTTTTAACTTAATTTTTTTTTTCTCTAATCAGATCAAAAAATATTTTTTTTTATATTTAAACGCACTTTTGACTTCTTAATTAAAATCAATTTTCAGAAAACAAAAGACATATCGAGTATCGAAAACACTTGTATTTAACGATTTTTCTATAAAACACAAAATCAATGATAACACTTCAAGTAAAAATTTGAAAGGAACACAATATATAAGAACTTATTGTGTCGCGTTTTGATCCAACGCTACCTTTATATAATCTTTATGAAGCAACCATCTATGTTCACGTAAATTAAACATTCAAAGAATATTGAGAAATCATGTCCAAAATACTCCTAAATGGCGCAATCAAGTGGTATCTTTGCCATTAGGAGTACACTTTATGTAAGTACGTGCTTATTTTTTGGCAAAAAGGTCGTAAATAATCCTCGCTACGGTCGACCAAATGAGCGGACTCAGGGAATGAACCTAAGAATTTATTGCAGACCAAAGGTCGCTACTTTATAAATCTGCAAAGACTGCCGCAACTAGAGGGAGGAATAATAGATTCATTCCAACAAGGGTCAAAACGTTACGCACGATATTGAAACTGCATAATAAATCTAGACAGTTTCATGCCTTATCTATGCAGACATTTTCAGTACAAAGAACGTTTCGTAGAACAGACCAGAATCTTCTAGCTATAATGAAACATGTTACTTAAATAATATATTTCATCAATAATTGATAAATTTGTTGAAATTTTCTTTTTAAAATAAATATTAACATTTATGTTTCATTTTTCAGTTATTAACGGTATATTTTCGAATTTACATTTATGTTTTAATTTTAATCATTATCGGTACGTTTCTCAATTTATATTTATTTTTCATTTTTTTATAAATATTATAATTATTGATTCGAATTGATCATAATTTTATGATAAAACAGATGTAAAAAAATAGGTCTTGCCTAAACACAGGAATTGTTAAGCCTGAAACAAAAAATCTATGGTTTTCTTTCCCCCATGCCCAGAATTCTTAGATCTGCCAACAAACATACCCGTCTCGATTTCTTTGATAACAAATTGTCTTTTTTTAAACGATCACTGAATCAAATTCATTTATAAACACCTCTCTCCCGCCTCCACTCCCACCAAGTCTACCATATACCATTGTGTCTTTTTACTTTTCTTTATAATATTTTTAATGCATAAATATTTCCTTAAAAATTCCTATTGTGCGCATATACAAATAAACAAATAAATCTCTGTCCATTTTAAGTCTGTGAAATAAATAAATAAAATGATTCGGATTACATATATTACAATTTCGGGTAGTGGTCCTGTGACTAGTATCACGGATTCACGGATGAGAGGTCCAAGGTTCAATCTCCAATCTACCACAACTTTATTCCCATTTTCTTGTAGTGAGTTATTTACAACTGGTTGAAAATATTTAAAAAAAAAAAAAATTTTGGGTAAATCAGATAAACTTCAATATTTATTTTTGTTTAAAAAAAAAATATTCACACATTCGCATAAGTTGCTCCCTCTATAACGGATCAAGTTACTTGTATTTAGAGGTAGATCATTTGAAAAAAAATATATAATCATCTAAATACAGTTTGAAAAAAGTAGCAAAGCAGGATGGAGTTAGTTTTAAATTACTCGGATATTTTTTTTTTAAATATTATTTAAAGCAGTTTGTAGTCAAACATTTTTTTGTTTTTAAGAAAATATATTTAAATAACCACTTTCTGACTTTTTAATGTCCATAGGTTTAGATACATTCTCATATTCCCACATTGGTTGAATTCGATAATATGACGTCAGAAATGACCACTCGTTGGAACATACTGAGATAGATAGAGATAGTATAGAAGTTAAATATGTCGTCTCGGTATGTACCGATGACTTTGTAATTGCCCCCTAGTAGTGTGGGAGTGTTTCTTTTGAGATTTAGCGGAGTAAATTATTTTCACAAACATCATTATTCTAAAAATATATAATTGCATTATATCTAAGACCACATATTTAATTAAATGTGTTTTTTTTATGCATTTATTTTATTTTATACATAATTCAAAACTTAAGCCTGGTGTGTATAATACTCGTATGTGCTGATTGTTCACTCTAATTGGATCTTCTGGTCTTTTGCGTTGCATTATAAAAAAAACATATTATACTGTTTCTGTACGAGTTGTATTATATTAATTATACACAATTGCCTCTCTTTCAAAGAACTACCAACGTATGTACGTGAAGAGCTGTTGGATTTATTGCCTATACTCCCCCTGTAGTTAAGGGCATTGAATTTTCCGCAGACATATTTATAACGTCCTACATTATTTCCATTAACCTAGTTATTATATTTTCTATAACGATTTTTTTCCCATACAGTTATAAATCTTCTAATTTCTTGCAACACAATTTTTATATCAATTTCAAGGATAAAAGATACGCGCCGAATACCACTGTCCTACCCGACTTAATACAACACCATCGTCAACAAACCCTTCACCACATCCGATGGTGCATAAGGCGCTGCATTGTTGAATCAAATGGAGTGTACCTCAATCATCTTGAATTATTTGATAAGTTGAAACATTTGCAGAATGATTATATTCGTTGTATCTAACATCTTCGCAAATTTGATCTCATAACCAAATACTGCTTGCAACTACACTGGCTCAGTATCAGACATAGAATAATCACTTCCACACATTTTTTTTAAAATCCAACATTTCTTGTTTATCAAAGAGAGCTCTTTCAATCCCTATCACAGCATGGGTTATATTTTTGTTGTAATATCGAGAGAATCCCTTATTTACGCATTCACCACTCTAACTTTTTTTTTTCTTCTTTTGAACCGTAATAATTGCTTGATTGTGAAATAACCCATTAATGTCAGAGACGCCCCCTTCTTCATTCACATTTAAATTATGATTAAAATGTTCCTTCCTGAATATTTAAATTTTTCATTTCTCTTCCCTTATTCCTTCCCCTTCACTTCCCCCTCTCTTCGCTGTATAGTGTAGATATTAAGTCAATTTCGTTTTCTAAAAAAAAGCAGTGTAAATCAATGTTTTGTTTTATAGTGAAAATATTATAATATGCGTACAATTAAATAAATTTATTTTTTAGAAACTAAAATTTAATACGTTTATGTTATAAAAATTAACAAAAATACAAAAAAAGCCTATTGTTAAAATAGTGGAAGAATCCTGCTCCGAAAAACCCTTTCGGATACATGGAATAGATCAACATCCTAAGCGATATTGTTCAGTATGGCGTTAGCTTTTCTAACAGACATAACTATCGACAGGTTGGTACTGTTTATTGTAATATGAAACAATCTATGCTGACGTTATCTTAGGTAATTATCAGAAACGTACAAATCAACGCTCATCATAATCTCAAGATCATCGACCATACCGCGCAACAATCGATAAAAATGTGAAGTCAAATACACATTCTATCATGTCTCTAAACTGTTAAAGCCACGCTTATAATGAAAAAACTCAGTCGGGTAGAGCCATGGTTGATACCCGCACATGTAGAGATACTTCAAAAACTTATTTTGGATTTTCTCTATCATAAGACAGTACTTTAGTTGAATGTAGTTATGCAGAAAACAGCCAGCCATAGAAAAGTGAAACTGAGATGATAGCACTTTTGTGAAAAGACTGAAAAATCCAGTCTACACAACAGTTAGAATGTTTTGACTTTAACGAATGATAAACAATGGTAACATATGGTTTTTTTATATGACAAACAAGATTTTTATTATGTATTTGACCAGTTTTAATGATTTTTGAAGAACCGTAAGATTTTTCTAATGCTGTGGGTGTTTTTAGCAAATTGAAAAATGTCGTTTTTGTAATCGACACCATTTTCAGAAGGTGATTAATACAGTTTTTTGTATGAAAGCGGTCTGAATGTTTTAGAGTAGAACATAAAATTGACCTTACTGCACCTGATAACATTAATATCTCATTTTTTCCTAATTGTTGACTGGCTGCTTTCTGCATAACTACGTTCAGTTCATGTGGCCCTCAAATCATCGAGCCACTATCGAGTCTACTTCGCACAAAGAGTTGTTAAGAGTTCTCAGTTTGCGGGGATTTCCGAAAAACCTGGCAGTACGCAGAACGAATTCTAACATTTTCAATGGTTTACAATATCATATACCACTGATTTCCTATAATTAAACGGTCTGGGTGAGTAGGAAGAAATTGCCTTAAGGCAAATACCCACCCTTAGGCATATGTATGTAACCGTTTATGTGAATAAACTGTTAAAATAAATTAAATATCTTCCATAACAGAAGGCTTATGTGATCAGTCTTACGCGTCACGTGCCAGTTCAGAGCAACGAAACACTTCATTGTACAACCACCATAAAAAATAAAAAATAAATAATGTAAACTTTTCCAGGATTCGGACTAGGGAGCTTAAGCACGATAGGAATGCACCAAACACTACACTACGAGGTAGTCGTTTCTTCAGTCTATTTACTTTGTCTATGTCTTAATAAAAAATCCCGTGTGTGAAATAGAACCATAATCTCGAACAAACGTTTTTGAATTGTTGATTTTTTGTGTATATATTGTACATACTAATATTTTCATAGAAAAAATATAATTTTGCGCGTTTTTCTTTCCCCCCGTTTCAAGATTTAATAAAGAATACAGTGCGGTATCTAAAATAGAACCAAAAATCCGTCAAGTACTTTTGTAATGCAATATTCTATGGTTTCTGGATTAGCACCTGAACCACAAGTCTGATCATCTTACCTCATGTTATCAATGATGGAGATAAGTTGCATTTGGAGATATTTTACATTACAGTACCTTATCCACCATCAGGCGGAAATAAGGGAATGATGATGATGATTAATATTTTTGAACTACCAATTTACTTTAAAAATAAAAAAATACGTCTGTGTAGTTAGTATGTTCATTTTATTGGATAATGAAAAAAAACAAATAGTAATTTATACATTTACCAATAATAATTATTTTCTCCAGTAAAGAAACGTTCGTTCTTCTGGCTGCCCGTGGAATACTCAACATTTAACGCCAACACCACATCTTAAAAACATATATTTCCTCCTGATCAGGGGCTTTAATTGTCCCCGTATCTGCGCCATATGAGATTATTGGAAATATAAGCGTACTTACTAATACACTTCTGGTTACATTGATCCTATCTTGAAAAACTTTGCATTCAATTTGGACGCGTCATTTGATTTTTGTTACGCAAGCACTGTTTGCAGAAATGGATGAACCAAATAAACGAAATACAGGTAAACGTCGTTTTGCGCCATCGCCAGTTTGATTTACGCCAATCTACAATTACGCGGCGCCGGTTGGTGCCGGAGTGGGATTCCCCGGCTCGGCCGACACCAGACGACAGTAGGCGCCGTGATTCTGATAGCAGACACACTTTTACACGTTGTTTTATTTTATTACCGTGTACGCAAGCAGCCTATTATGTGTGTGAAATTGTTTCCGAGTTAGTTTTTATTTTATTTTTAAGAAAAATAATAGGGTTTGATCATATTTATTATTTTATTAGTATTAAAATTAAAAGAATATTAAAATATTTGTAGAGATAGGACGCAACAATCAAAGCAAATGAAATTGGATGTTTTTTTTTTAAAAGTGTGAGAATTTAATTTAGTACCGACGAAATAGTGAGTTAGTATTTATTATAAATAATAATTAATTATATTAAGAGATTATTATTTATTTTGTAAACGAATTTAAACTGTATTTATTAAATATATTTATAATTTATTTTGAATATATATAGGATATGTATTGAATAAACGTGTAAGATTGTTCTTTGAATTTCGACACGAAACCTAACCTTATATCTTTTATTATATTTGTGTTCATTTTATGGCGATTTTTTAACACCGCTGCGCGCTGTCTCTAGGAACAGAACTCAGGCGTAAAACGACGTTTACCTGCATATCAACATTTCAATAAATTGGAGTATATTCGATGGTTGTTACATATTGGTTCTGTCGAAAAACATAAAGTTCGTTTTGGTCCAGTTTATTTTCAACCAAAATTTGAGTCTTTTCTCAGCTACCTGAGGAACTAAACATGAATCTATAGGCCTAATGCCGCCAACTTATTTTGCAATTTTTTAGACGCACCCAGACGTGACCCAGAAAACATGGAGAAAATAACAATAATGAGCAGTATGCCGAGGTGAAGGAAAGGCAAAGCTACAGCTCGCTGGTTTGATCAGGTGAAGACTGTCACGTGTCAGCCTGCATGAAGCTGTGGAGAGAGCCCAGAGTAGTTAAGAGTGTAGGTATTTTGTGAATAGAATGACTGAGAAAAACATTACTTATGATTGCGACTCTTAGAACTGAAGAACAACGAAGAAGACCCATAAAGTAGAAAAATAATCTAAAATTTCATTTGCTCATTTTTGTGTTAAAAATATACTCTAATATTTATAATAAATGAACGAATAGTTCATAAAATGAAAATATGTCGCTGATTCACGTAGGGAAAAAATAAAATATCTCTTACCTTTGTGCCTAATTCTGAAGAGATATTTCAAGCAAGCATTTGTGTATTGGTTTATCCTAATGTGCAAACAATCGAAATGTGAGATTATTTCTTTATTGTTGACTACGTTCACTAAAGATATTGTGTTTGTCTTCCTCTTCCAGTATTTCATATTTCATGCATTCAAGTGTCTATATCTACGCCGATTTTGCACGACAATAAAAATGTCAACATCCCTTCTCGATGGTATACTTAAAGTGTGATAAAGGTAAAGATTTACTCGTATTTATTCGTAAGCTCTTGCTTTTGTTACGTATTATCTTAGAAACCGTTGTGTAGAAAAATAGAAAACATTTAATTGAAAAAAATGTATTGATATTTAGTAACTCCGTAAAAAGGTGAAATTCAGCCTAGCCTACAAACGTTGAAACATGCTACAAATATTGTGTGTTTCAATAAGTAATAGAAATGTTATTTTTTAAGCCTATTCTTGTAGATAAAATTATTCAGAAAGATAGTAATTCTCACCGACATCAATAAAGTATGTAAAGTAATCACTTTAACCAGCCAATGATATGTAATATGCTTTGGAAATATGTTCGAAGATCTTTATATTCCCTTTAAAAAAATCCACTCTGTTTCAATAAATCTCATTTAACGTCGATATATTTATGAAAACCTGATCTACGTACACAAAAACATTTATGATTTTAAGAGTAATGGAGATTTCCGTGGGTTCAACACGACAGAGACAGATAATCTAGTTGTGCCCACTACTAGACTGCAAAAAAATATATTGCCTCAAACTGCATTAATTTTACAACGAGGTACCTCTTGAAATTCAGGCTTTGCCGAGAATTTTTTTAAAAAGATTTTGCTAAGCACAGGCTGTTTGATAGGAGCTACTATGGAGTCCAAGAATATTTGCAGGTCCAGTCAGCTTGGCATTAGATTTGTATTTGTTTATTTTAGTTTCATTATTTATTGTGTTGTCGATTTGAATTTATTCGTTTGTTGAGTTGAATTTACAAACTGTTGAATTTATTGTATCATATAATTGTAATTTATAGACGTTTATAAGTGATTCAATGAATCCTATGTAAAAAATATACTAAACTAGACTAAATAAATCATATCAAGATTTTATGATGTATTGTTCATGACGTCTGATAAATATAACTATTTTCTTACGTATATTTAATGTTTGAAAATGATTTGTAAATACGTCAGTTTTATATCTATAAAGCTGAATGACTTTGTAAAATTGTTAATGTTTTAAGTCAAACGAAAAACCAAATACATTTATTTGTATCCGTGTAGTACTGAAAAAATAAGATTAAATATAAAAAATAAACTATTAAGAGATGAACTGATAAATAAAATAGAAAAATTAAAGGCTAATAAGTTTACAAATTGTGTCAATAGCTGACTGGCTTCTGCAAATTGAGGTTTTTTTTTCTGTGGTGTCTTTTTCATCAGAAAAGTTCTTTAACAAGGCCACATCTGATTATCCCACTAGACCCTCGAACTGAATTTACAGCAGTTAAATGGAGCATATATTTTGAAGTAAAAACATAATAAGCGTGGCAAAAAAACAAGTCCTAAAAAAAAATATATAAGCCAATAAAATGTAGGAATCTGAAAAAAAAAATACCAATAGAAATACAATACTCCACCTCGACTAAAAAAAACCTGGATAAATTGGGTAACAAAAATAAATAATTTTGGGACAAAGTAGTTTAACAGTTATTTTTTTTTAGTACCAAAAAAAAAAGTACCAAAAACATCATAAAAGGTCTAGAAAGGAACAAAAAACAAGAAATAAAATTTCGTTTGTCCGATTCCGGAATAAAGATGACTGATGACAATATTTTATCTTTCTCATTACATTATTTTTATAAAATCTATTAAATAAAGAAACGATTAAGATAAAATGAATGGTATTTTTCCATCGACTGTTGAAAAATCTCGAAGGGTACTGAGAAAATTGTCCAATTACGTGGCTTTCAAGCCATCATTATTTTCTCTTAAGTTCAACATTGCAATAAAAATGTCGTCATATAGTATGTGTGCAGTATTGTTCGGACATAAAGCAACGACTTAGTAGTAGGGAAAAGTTCAAAGGCATGTTCTTACACAATGTACGAGTCAGTGGTGAGATAAGGCGACAGATGAATGTGGTTTTTAGTATTAAACATTAGTCGCAATATATGTTATTAGAGCCCTAACTAACGAACAGCTTAAAATTGTTTAAATTAATGTATATCCACCATGATGGATATTCACTGAATCAAAAAACATAATCTGGATTTTACCAAATTACATTTTTGCTTAAAAAGATACATGAAGATATCAGTATTTGATACAAGCTTAGTGCTCAGTTGCCCCAAAAAAATAGATTTATTATTTTAATAAAAGACGAGTGATCCTTAAGTCCACTCGGATAGCCAGTGACAAGATTCATCGCTTATGCGACGTTTTCGTAACCAATAGCTTTATCATTAAATTAGACATGTTTATAATACAGATGCTGACACGACTGCACAAAAAAAAGCACAAGCTTAGGTAGCCTCACAGCACCTGTAGTATTTTTTTTAAACTATAAAACTGGTTACTTAATTGATGGATTTAAGATTTTTTTTATTTCTATAATAAATTACAATAAACTTCCACAAATAATTTTCACTAAGAAATTTGAATGGTAAAATAAACGTATTTAGCTCTCAAGGATAAAAACTATTTTCAAGACAGTAGTTAAGGACTGGATTTTTCTTAGTGTGAGGAATTTGAGTGGTAAACTCTTTAAAAGTTTTTCATACCATATTGATGCGCCATATATTTATTTTGTTTAATTATTATCATGTTTCTGAACCAATAAAATATTTGTGATGATATACTCGTATTTTTTAGTCAACTGATTGCTCGTTCTAACTCAACAGGGTATTTTTGGTCCCATGGAGTTGGGACTTATGTCTCAAAAAATGTGGGATAAACTATTTTTGAGAAAATAAATAAATTTGTTTTACCGTTTATTTCAGGAAATCTAGCCTATCTACAAACATTTGGACATACTCAAAACATTGAAAATTAAACTAACTGGTAAAAAAAAAAGCACAAACATAAAAATTTGTTTTCAGGCGTTGCCTAGTAGGTGAAATTATTCAGCCGGATGGATCTCACCCACATGATAAGTGCACCAGATGGATCACCCAGCCAATGGTGGGTCATATGCCTTGTATGTGCCTAGACTTTCATATTTTCTTCTCAACAATCTTTTCCTTAAATCATTTAAATTTGAAAATAATGAAATGGCGACCTCCGTGATCAAGGTGCAAGGTTAGTAACAATTTAAACTATTGTCGACATTCATTCATAACACAATGAAGGGGTACAAATAATGTACAACTTCAGTGGACTTTATGAATTAATTCAACGATAGCCCATTCATTATTTCGATATTTAAAAATGGTATCCTACTGTTCTGTGGAACAATGAACGCGCTTTATGTAATGCAAGTTGAATGTATTACCGAGCTTAGTTTTAATGGGCGTAATAAATTTGTCTATTTTGATAATAGAATTTCCGTGGTTACATGTATAATAAATTACCCATTTTATCTTATGTATTCCTACTATCCTGTCTTTCTAAATACGTCAATAAATTTTAAAATTAAGACCTTGTGTCGGCTATCATTATCAGTTATAAACGTAATACATTAAATTAAAAAGTATGTTTTCATGCATAAACCTGGTTAAAATTTTCTTATTGCAGTAAAACAATATTTAAAAAACTCTTTTTTTACTGAACCACGTTTTGTAAAAAAATAATAATCTATATGTTTGTAAAGTGGCCATTTAAACTATTTTATGACTGGTCATAAGCCCTGTAAATACCTAGACTTCTTTATTCCCTTCGGAAAAATGTTTTCCTCTTTGCTGAAATAAATTTCAATCTGGGTGTGAAATCCATTTTTGCCACAAACATTGTATGTATTAATAAAACTTTGTACACTATTTTTTGTTTATTTTATAACTGATTGTGTTTCTTGCAAAATAATTAAACAAATCAATAAAGCTTTAAAAAAACTATCAAGAAATTTCCACGACAAAACTGAAGCCAATTAAATATTTTTTTCCAACAAAAACAATTTTTATCAAAATTACAGATAACGATGAAATAGTTTTTTTTTATTATTAAATGTATTACAAAGTATGTAACTTCACATTTCATAAAGAACATAATAAAAAAAAATGAGTATCACGCCTAACCAACCACTAGCGAACTCATTTACTGTATATATCCAGCTAGTTCTAGACAATGGTTTGACCACTAAAATGACCTCGATAAACCCTATTTCGAACGAAAATGGTTTTCGATAGGAAGAAATCTTCTTTATGTAATTTTCTGCACTATAATATTGTAAATCTTTTAATAGTATCATAAATCTCTAAAATAAACTACATGTTTTATAAGTTCCAATATTTAAACTTGGATTTTGATTTTCGATTTTAATTTAAACAAAAGACTAATGGCTTTTATTTATTTAAGATCCTATGGAATGGTAAAAACAATTGCAAAACTTATTTCGATGAATTTAAAATGTAAAATTCTAGCTTTCATCTTAATGTATCGATATAAAGCTTTATCCAGGCAAACTTGTATTCAAATTTCAATTTTAAAACAAGTTTATATTTGTAGAATCATCAAATGTAATTTTCATTTATTTATTTAATTTATATATTTTATCATAAATACAATTTTATGTTCCCTTTGCCCAGCTAACAAGGGTACATACCCCGTTACAAGCTAAGCAACAACATTTTACACGGTTTATAAGTTAATAGAAAGCACGGACTAATAAAATATACACTTACTCGTATACACATTTTGATACATATAAATACACACATATACATATATACATACACACACATATACATACATACATACACACACATATACATACACCCATGCGCATACACATACAAAAATTCATTAAACATAGACAATTTATTTAATATAATTTGAAACTTCATGATTGACATTTGTATATACATATATATACTTTTTTTTTATATTTTATTTTTTACATCTAGTTAACATCTAGTAAATATTGTACGATTTGATTTATGTTCATAGTTTTTTTTTGTCAAATGTCATTATTTCAAAAACGAAATAAAAAATAAAATACAATACGAACATATGTATGCGTTTCGACAAGTGTAGTATTTTCCAGTTCCGCAAATATCTCGGTATTCGATTTTACATTTCAGAAGTGCCCTTAAACAAGTCAAACTGGTTACAGGAAATGAATTTTCGGGTTGGATTGTTAGACAAAGGTGATTTCGAAGCGGAGAAACAAAGTTAAATATTTATTTTTAAATTTTTTCAACTGCTCGTACTCTAAAGAATTCAATACGATTCCGCTTAACATACAATCCGTGTTTCCTTCTTTTATTTGCTCTGGGCTGGTGGATCTAGTAGATTTAAGGGAAGCACGTCCCAAATTTAAAAACGTACCGAGTATGGGAATGTTAGTCGCTAGTCGCTTCTAGTCTGCCTCCAGTGAATAAACTGCGCACGAACGGGCGATTGTGAACGGGATTCTCCATTCATGTATCACACTGTGAGACAGGAAAAAATGTATATTCTTAATGAACTTGTCTGCCTCTTACAATATACACGACCAACGTCAATACCTGCAAACGCGAAAATGCGCCGTATAAAAAAAAGTTGCAAATATAAAATGATCACGGTTATGTGCCAATGTCATTTAATTCACCGGAATCTGAAAATACCTAACTAAAAAAAACAATTACATTCCAATGTAGAAAATTTAAAACAACTATAAAGTGAGATTAAAAATTAGGGACCATTTGCCCCAATTTTTTTTTTTCAAAATTTGTTTTCCTTCAAATGCGCAAAACAGGTTACATGAAAAGAGAAAAACAAAACATCTTATTTCACATGTTTTGACTAAAATGCAACTTTGTCAACTTTTCGTGGTGTAATTGGACGTAGTTGTGCAGAAAGCAGCCAGTCCACAAATTAAAAAATATATATATTTATGTTATCGGGTGCAGTAAGGTCAACCCTATGTTTTACTAAAAACAGCCAGACCGCTGTCAGAAAAAAAACTGTATATTTCACCTTCTGAAAATGGTATCAATCACAAAAACGGTATTTCTCAATTTACAAAAAACAGCACTAGGAAAATCTTATTGTACTTTAAAAAACATTAAAACTGGTCAACCATAATTAAATTTTTATTTGTTATGTAAAAAAAAACTAGCGTTTTCATTATTTATCATTTGTTTTAGTCAAAAACATTCCAACTGTGGTGTAGATTCGATTATTCTCTCTTTTCACAAAAGTGCTATTATCTCAGTTTCACTTTTTTATGGCTGGCTGCTTTTTGCAAAACTACGTTCAATTGGTCCTAAGCATTTAAATAATATTTTATAACGAGGATGTGAGTACCTATTCATTCACTACAATATTCGTTCTTATTCATCATACTGATGGATTTTATCTAATGCAAATCGATACCAACTGATCGAGGTATAGAAGTGAAATCTCCCCTCAAGTTGTGCGACTTGGAGTATGCAGATAAAGCAGTTCTTTTTGAAAAGTCTGATGATAACTTTTAGGAAATTGTCGACACACTGCAGGAAAACTCGACTCGTTTGGGTCTTAATATTGATACAAAAAAGACTCAGATTATGTTCAACAAATTCTGTCCTAACCCTGATCAGCCTCTCTATTATAATGGACAGAGGGTTGAAAAAGTTGACAGCTTTAAATACTCGGGAGTTCACATAGCTGAGAATGGAAGCATGCACAAAGAGCTCGCAACCCGCCTAGAAATTGCTGAAGCAACTTTTAACATTATGCGTGTTGTCTGGAACTCTAGTCTATACTAGCCCAAAAGTAAATGCCGATTATTCAACGCTTGTATATTACTCTTATATGGGTGCGAATTTTGGCCTCTTACCAAAGCTCAAAACACCAAACTTCTGAGTTTTTAGAGTAAGTGCTTGAGAAAAATATGAGGTATAAGGTGATTTGATTAAATAACAAACATTGAATTCCAAGAACGGACTAAAACGACCGTCTTGAGAATGCGGTGGTGAACCTGGCCTCGACACGTGCTGCACATGCCTCAGGAAAACCTAAACCCAAGTTGTCTTCTCTTTAAACCTGGGGGCTCACGCCGTCCTGGAAGGCTGTCGATGACGATCTTTACACTTTATTCGGCGGAATTAAGGGGCGCTTTTAATGGACACTGTGAAGCTATCAACTCTGAAAATTGTATTTAAATTCTGTCAAAGAGAACCCCTACAAAAATTTGGCACTCAAAGTTGCCTTCAACCGCAAACAGAATTCATAAGCTAAATGTGTCTTACAATAATCCATCCAAGATTCAAGTGAAACGACATTATTGAAGTTCATGCACCTATGTGATTCAACAGAAAAACAAAACCATCAAATATCTATGGTGTGCAGCATTTGTATCAATCAATTGGTTTATCTCGTTATTTGTCCAGTGAAATGATATGTATAATTATTATGACTCAGTTATTGAAAAAAAACTGGCCTTTTATTCTGAGAATGTTATTTTATCAATACTAGTTGACGAGAGAAGATGCGCTAGAAAAATTGGTTTTGAAAAGAATTTCAAGGGCCTGCAAAATAAAACGGACTGTAACTGCAACAACAAAATTATCGGAATTTTATATTTGTGCAACGGATTATGTGGATTTGATAAAGCGATATAATCTGACAGCTTAACTTAAGTAGGCCATATAACCTTCCATCAAGGTGTTTTCTTGTCACAGTCAAGCTACACAAATTGTAAAACTAGTTAAAAAAGCGACAGTTTCCGTCTTCAGAAACCAAAAAAGGGACCGGTTTATAAAAAAAACAGCTGAAATCAAGAAAATTAATGCCGATGTTTAACACAAGATGTGATTTTTTTTTTTATAGTCTTTATTCAATCAAATATACACGTTATTACAATATCAATACATTATAAAGAAAACAAAGTATTTAAATATATTTTGTCCCGATAAACTTTTCAATAATAGTTTGTCTCAGACATTAGTTTTAATTATTAATCAAATAAAAATAGTACAGACATAATACTGTATACGTTTTAAATAACTGTATTATATGTATTAATCTGAAACTGCTTAATGTATAAAATTTTTCATTTTGCTTATGTTTTATCTTTGTAACAAATAGAAAAAAAAATTGTTCATCTGCTTACCGAAAAAGAAAATTTCAATAGTACCATGAAAATGTTAAAATTCCTAAACTTCAACACTCTCTCGGCAAATATTTCATCGCAAATATGTTTTTTTTCCTTTTTCCCGAAGGGCAGTTTTGAAATCCAAAAAAATAAGAAATCGTACTATCTTGGTGTGCATGTATGTGTAGTTGTATGTGTAATTTAGTTCATAAAATCTTGCTATCATGTTGAACTGATTAAATCAGTACACCCACGTACAAGCTATACCTTTGTTGGATTTTTTTATCGTATTTTGTTTAATTATTTTTCACATGTTCTGTGTAGGCTTGTGTAATAATAAGAAGAAAAAAAAAAGTCAATACAAAAAATAAAACGTCATAATACTTTAAATGGAACTCCCAATATTTGAACTAAATTAATTTACAATTCTCAATTTACGTTCAGAAAAAAATCATTTGAATCGTTTTTTGTATCACAAACTACAGATACTAAAATTTTTGAATTAATAAAACACATTTACTACTTATAAATAATACCTTAATAAAAGGATAACAATTTACTCGTACCTACATTTTTTTATTTAGTCTTATATATGAATGTCCTTATATTCACTTATATCAAATTATTATTAAACCATATAATAATTGTTAACATTTCTAAACAATGCACGTAATAATTTCGTTGATCAATAAGATTTGCCTCCAAAGTCCATGTATCAAAAACTCAATATGGTTAATCTTCAGCGTAAAAGAAAAATATTTTCTGCTTAAATGTTTAAAATATTTTTATACACACCAAATTAACATAAATAGTTTTTACAAGCACTTAGAAGTTAAAAAGCTGTAATACATTATTTATTTGTGTTTTTTTTTTGCCAAAATATGAAATAAATTTTTATTTTTAATTTAAATACGAGAGTTTTAAGTTTTTCCACTGATAAAAAACTGAGGAATTATTTTCATCAAATAAAAAAAAAAATTAAACGCTTAAAAAGACAAAAACTTCAAACGGTAAAAAAGAATATCCATTTATTTCTTCATAATATCAGATGTTTCCAAGCATTGTAGGATAATAAATGGCTGACAATTTTGCTCCAACAAAAGTGTCGATTTTTAGGCTTAAGCCGCGCAATATGTCATACAAAAGCCGATAGATTACCGTCTTTCCGAACTTTAATTAGACTCACTCCTATTCAGATTATAAATCACAAAATGGTCAGTGAACGTAGAACATGACCGTACTGCCCGTCATAATAGGACCAAACTGCCAAAAACTAAAGCTTATTTATGGGGGGATCACAAGATTTAATTAACACTGGTTGTGATTACATCCAAGTTATTCCGCTCAAGAAACTGGAAGTTAGAGCTCTGTAACGCGATGAAACATTTAAACAAATACAACTTTATCCACAAATACTCGTAAACCGATGATTACAATATGATAGATTAGAAAAAAATATGGAATAGGTGTTATTAAAAATTGGAATTTGCGTAATACTTATAGGGTTGGGTAAGATATAATTTTTTTGTATTCATAAAACTTTTTCTCACTGAAGAAAACAAAAAGCGTTTATGAAAATCATAATTTTTTTTTAAAAAATAAAACCAAAACATTATCTCTCACATACTCGTGTTGTAGAAGAAAGGACAAATCACGTTGTCACAACAATTTTTGTCATATCATTTTTAATCGAAAATTGCAGCTTTTAAAATGTTAATTTTTTATTCTTAGCGATGTTTGTATCTTTTTATCTAAAGAGGTATACATTTTTGATTGCGCAAGTTCTTTATATCGCTACCATAAGCGCTTTGCTTTTCCTAAATATTCTTTAATCCTGTGAGCTTATAAAGAATTCCGATTACTTATTCAAGCCTTGCTTCCTGAGTAGGTTTTAATGTGTAAATAAGGGAAGATTTACATTTCGCTGTAAATCTTCTATGACGTGCTTAAAGTTTCTTGAAAATATATACGTTGTCTTGCATTTCTTGCAAGCAAACAAATCCTTTACTATGACGTACATAGTAATTAGGCGTAACGTAGAGCTAAGTATTTTTCTTTAAATGTTTTCTGGTTTATTTTGGGGAATCACCCAAGGGGAAAAAACGTGTTGAAACCGAAAAATAAAGTATTGCTTTTTGTAATCTATTTAAATAAAATACATTTACATATCAAAGCAATTATTTTTAATGGAGATTTTGCATTTTTCCGCTATTTTATTGGTTCAGCAAAATCAGTAGTGACTATACGAATACTTTGTGACTCAATATTAATTTAAAAGAAAGTTATTACACATTAAAATTGCATCTTGTTTTTAACTAAATGATAACATTTATATTGATGGATTGATGTGAATGTACATGACACGTACATTTACATTATAAACATGGTAAAATTGTATAAATTATACGAGTTACTGCAGTTAAAATCGCTAGTTATATAAATTAATCACCAATTTTTGACCTTTGATTTCACCTCCAAAAACGATAATTGTATGCAGAGAAATATTTTATTGTCTGCTTTATTTTGCTAAAAAGAAGACCTATTTTTTTATTAAATAAGTACGTTAACTTGTTAAGAAATGTACTTTTTTTTCAACTTCTTGATTTTGAAAATTGTGAAAAACCTTTTTTTCTTCTTCTAGAGTTAACTGAAAACGCTGATTTTAATATTTACAGATTTTGTTTAAATCTATGTATGTACATCGCGCTTTCTTATGTTTCCAGTAGATAATATGAATTTGTTAGATGCTTCTTATCGTATGAAAGTTTAATCCGAATATTAAAAAATTAAAGCACTTTATTATTAATTCAAAAACACTCTTTAACGAAAGAGACGAATTAATAAATCAATTTTAATGTGGTTAAGTAACATTTAAAGTAAGTAACCTAATTGACAAATTCTATATTCTTAGCTTTAGATATAAAAAATATGAGTCTGGCGTCTTCTAGTAGCTTTTCGTGGCTTTACTGGCATAGTCAAAATACAGAAAAGCTTTGAGTACACCGTCCCTTCCGCCCTTAAATTGGGTTATATTTGCCGTAAGACTTCATTCTTTTTCAGTTTAAAAACCTTTGTTGACAGGGTGGTCGACAAATTATTTCGAAATCCTTCGGAACCGTTTTTAGTAAATAATCATTATCTTCATTATTGGATTTCTAAATTTATGTTGAACTCGATAAAAAACGTGTATATTAATATAGTATGATGTATCTTTAAACGTTTCCAATTCTCAATATAAAATTGTGTATAATATGTACTTACCGCGTCCTACCTTTAAATCCGCGAAGCGCAATGTTTCACCAAGACAGAATCTCCATAAGTACGAATTAAAACATTCAGATAAATAAATAAAATATTTTGCTAAAAATTAAATATCAGTCTCGAATTTGAAAATCACGGGCAAGTAAATTTTATTAATTTTAAAATTTATTAAGATGAAATTAATCAAATAAATGTTTTTTTGTAGATCATCACCCAGTTATTTACTTCACAATAACAAAGCATAGTTAATTATTTGTAATGAACATTTGACAAGAAATAAAACTGATTTTAAGTGAATAATTAAGATAAGTCAAATGGAACTCTTGAGCAATAAGTGAAAAAACTTACTTGAAAGGCTCCCCGAATGAGTGGTCCCGCTTGTCCAATGAAGAGAGTAGAAGCAGAATCAAACACCAGCTCCAAGGGTTCCCTCTTAACAGCTTGCGTGTCAAACTCATTGCAGTTGAAGAATAGCGTCACGTTCTCCGTAGTCACCTTCAGAGCAATCCTGGTCCACTTCTTCGCGAAGCTGGGCACCCTGAAGCTAGCGATCTTCTGCGACCTAATAAAAGAGTTGACATCCGTGTAGAGTAGAGATATATTCATCAGCTCTTGTCCCGCTGGAATGATCTGAACACCTAGTTGAACCACTTCTTCGAGAGGATTAAGTACGCTAAATAAGAAACCGCCTTCTTTCGTGCTAGGTCGGACTGTAGTAGCAATGGCGAATTCCGGGTAGAGCTTCTCGGGGATGAAGAGTCTGTACGGCGATTTGATTCTTGAGCCAGGTTTTAGTCCATAGGCAGGAAAACCATCCAGTCCCTCGTCAAAGTATTGGAATTGTGGATCGCTGAATGGAACAGCTATCGCGTGTAGAAGATCATGTTCTGGGGATTCTGTAATAAAAAATAAATTATTCAATACCAGCATTTGAGATTGGATGGAATTCTGCAAAGAACTTAAATGTGGTAAACAAAAATACATTTAGCACAAAACTTTTTAACAATGAAGCTTCTCATAATTACCATCATATTTTTTTATAATCCTGGAAGCATTTTGGTTAAATATAAAAAAAGCTCATTTTTCTCATTTCCTTTTAAATCTCGCTTAACGTTTTTTTCAATACAATATTAAGTACAGCGTTCCCGAAACTTCAATAAAAACTTTATGCCTTTTGAGAAAAAGTACAACAAAACTGTATAAATTAGCTTTGTGATAAAAATGACAATGATTCTATCTCCCTCGGGCGGAAGATTGCCTTGACAAATTGCGAAAAGTTTGAGACCGAAGTCGCAAGAAAGTGAGGGTTCAAACCTCGCCCGCGATTTATGAGAAACGGAACATAATCTTTGACAGACGACTAAGCCGCTCACATTTCATTTTACGAATTCCGAACCCGGGTCCATTCCTGTACTGGCATACTACATGCTACATACTACACACTACATACTACATACTACATACTACATACCTGAATATCTGTTTTAAGTGCCGAATAGGCGCTAGAGCTAATACACAACTGCGCTGAAACTCACTAGGCTGAGAATGTCAATTATGCGACGTGTGAAGAAGGCTTGCAGAAGTTGAGAACATTTACAAATTATTCTTACTTCAAGAAAATCAAAATTCACTATAATTTTCCTCATTAATTAAATAAAACAATAACTTATCTCCCTAATAAAATGTGCACAGTAAATGGCTTAAAAATACAGGCGGCCTCCGTGTTGTAGTGGTTAAGACGCTCGAATCAAGGAAGGTTCCGGGTTCGATTCCCGCTCAAAACACAGAAACTGAATATGAGTTTTTTCAAGCCCGGGTGTTTTGCGCTGTTACCGAGCTTATTGTTGTGAATAAATTTATATAAGTATATCAATATTTTCCAGAAATTGTGGCTTTAAAATTAACGAAAGTCATTTGAATGTTTTAAATAGCAGCGTTCGTACGAGCCCAAAATGGCTTTTTATGGAAAAAGTTACTATGGATGTATTAGAAAATTGATAAAATACTTCGGAGAACGGATGTAAAGCAATAATTTAAAAATAGCTTATTACTCAATTGTACAAGCTTTGTTACAATATGGTATTGTACGGTGGGGTGATTAATACGCCAATATATTATACCCTCTTAAAAAAGTACAAATATTAATTTATATATAAATATATAAAGTAATTCTAAAAAAACCCTCAACATTCAATACGGAAAGTCTATTTAAAATATTTAAGTTTCATACAGTAGACACTCTTTATGAAATAAATTATATTATACAAATATATAAAAAAGAAAATAATTTTAGATGAATAAGTCACTCAGATTCGAACATAATATTAAAATTCCTAATCTCCACACAAGTCATGGTCAAAATAACTTTGTCTTCAAAGGTGTAAAAAATTATAATAATTTTCCCAATGAACTAAAAACTATTGAAATTTTTTTTGAACATGTGTAAAAACTACATTAAAATTTAATTAGTATGAATGTATTATAGTTCTATGTTTTTTCTTTATGAACCCTATTTTTTTATTTTTTTCTTGTGTACTCGTATTTAAAATTATATAAATACTTATAATAAACAACTACAACAGTGTAAGTCATTCTCCAAGCACAAGAGTTAGTCTCTTTTTGGAGAGTTACAGTGATAACATTTACTAGATGTGTAAAAGTAGATATGTATAGAATGTTAAAATGTGCCTTTTATGAAATTTATTAATAAAGAAAATATTTTTTTTTAAAAGTGAAATTACATTTTGTTTTAATTTTGTTCAAGATTATTTTGAGATCCCCGCATCGGTCATCTAAACATTTCAACTGAGACAAATGCTAATTGATGATACACCTAATTTTTGTTATCATTGCAATATTCATACTATAACTCTTGTTATTACTGCAATGGTCATGCTGTAAACAAGTTAAACATAATCAACGAAAGATCTATTTGCTGAGTTAAACATATTGGATGTAAAACAATTGTTTGTGAGGTGCCTACTACTTAAATTTTATGATAAATTAAGTGAAGTCAAAAGAACCCAACAAAATATAAACACTCCTTCAGCAACACAAATTAACTGTATTGTTCCATTTTTATCAACCGCCTTTGGTAAAAAGCGATATAATGTAATTGCTCCAAAAATATTCAATGATTTATTGCCAAATATAAAAGACTCGATTAATAACTGCTCATTTAAAAATTGTAGCGAGAGATTTTTTTGAAAAATAGGTAAATCAAAAAACGTAATACTTTATATAATTGGTACACCTATTATTAATATTTTCATTTATTTCATTGCTTTATTTTTGTTTTTTATTATATTTTAAACTATACTATTAATGTTTAAGTATTTAAGAATTCTTGGCATATACATTTACTTTATTTTTGTATAAAAATGATTTTTTATTTCTTACATTTGATTAGCTAGGCATTTATAATTAAGTATTTTTAGTTTTTTTATGTTATTGTTTTATTAGTTGTTATTAGGACTACTTTTGCTTTAAAAAAAAAATCTCTAACTTAGAACAGGGAGCCATGTTAGATGGAGACTATCATAAACACTCCGTTTTCATTTTATATTAATTATTTTTTTATAGATTCCTTGTTTTTAAATATGTATACCAATTTATTGCAATAAATTTATAAAATAAAGAAAAAATGGGAATTATTAATATAGACAAATGTGATAATTTGCTATTTTGAAACAATGATCGAAACGAAAATAAATAAAACCATAAATAAACTTCAACAACCAAATCAGATTCCACTCAACTTGATATTTAAGAAAAAAAAATATTTATTTTTAAACAAAACTAGGTACATAGTTTTTAAATGTAGTTTTTTTTTTTTTCAATTTCTGTTTATTTTTAAAAAAAAATAGTTTTTGCAAAATGTTGAATTAATTATCAAAATTTGAAAACAAATTTGGCTAAATACGTTGTCAACTCCTTTGAGATGTCCCCAAAACTGAGGGAAGTAGATTTAAATACAAATAATATAAGTACATGAGGAATTCCTCCCTGATTCTGGGTTTGAAGGGTTATAAAGTCCTCAAAACTATGATTTAAGAAACAAAATACCGTCGGGTTTCTGGCACAAGTTGGTAACTACATTTTACTAGTTGTGAGATATTGCATTTTTAAATTTAAAAGCTCATCCCAAATTAACGATTCGACTAACACTGCAAGCTAAATATTATTTTTGTAATAAAAATAAATAAATAAAATAAAATAAAAAAGAATCAATTCATTAGTTACGTAAACCTTGACAAAGAAACTTGTTTGCTTTGAAACCGATGGGTAAAAAATAAAAATTAGTTGTTAAAAACAAAGTTGTTTTATTTATTTTATTATAATGAATAACCACAAAGTTATTGCTTTAAATATTAACTTTATAATATTTTTGTAATTATGAAATATGGACTATTTTTTTTCACTCTTTCAATAAAAATTATTTGATGCCATTCATGAAGTCGTCTCATTTTTCGTAAATGTGTAGTTACCATCTTCTGCCAGAAACCCAATTATATGTATCAATGAAGTTAAATTATGTACATACCACGGATTTAAGGAAATTCTCCCAAATTCACTTCGACATGTGTATAAAGATTAAGAAACATACCATCGTAACAAAAGGTCATTACCATTCCCCTAATCGCACCTGATGGAACAAAGGACACTGCATTTGTCACTCCAACCGCAGTAAATATATGTCATTTTTGTTACATGGAAGGTTAGTTCGTCAGTCTAACGCTTCAGGTACAAGCCCAGAGGCAGTGAAATATTGCAGTGATCTATTACAAAAAACCTACGTCGACCCTGCCGGGAATCGAACCCGGAACCTCAAGAATGATGAGCTAATGCGCCAACCACTACACTGCGAGGCCAAGTTTTCTCACTCAATTTTTTAAGAGTAGCCATCGTGTCGAAAATGCTTCTCCGGGATTTTGGTTTGAGAACTGTAATCCTCATCCACCTGGACAAAATTATTCATTTAACTAGCGGGATTCAATTATTAAGGAAGTAGATTTCCATTTTCATTCAAATACATTTTTTAGAGTTATTGTGTCATGTGTATTTTGTGCATTTGGGAACAGATAACAAGCAAAAAATACACAAAACAAAACATTGCTTTAATAGTATTTGTTTATAATTGTCCTCAATGTCCACACAACACAAATCACAAAAAAATGAGAGAAAAAACTTATTTACCTTTACATTAAAAAAAAAAAAAATTAAAATATTTTTGTAAGGTATTTTACTAGTCTTAATTATCCGCATTGTCTTTGGGAACATAAAATTAACTTTTTCAAAAAAAAAAGTGACAAAACGCTGGTATTGTAAGAAAACTTGATTAATACAGTTAGCACCATCTCTCTACAAACGAACGAACCAATAAGCAAAAATTTTTAGCAAAGATCCTTCTTCGTAAAAGAGGTGGTATCGAAATGCGTTAAAAAATATTTTCTTTCAACTATTATAGGACTAAAATAGTATCCGTTTTTATATAAAGCATTTTTTTAGGAGGTATAGTAAAAATTTTATAATTAATTCAAATAGATATAAATTTTATCTTATTTTCTGAATAAAATTTATTTTAATAATACAAAAGCAAAGAAAATTAAGAAAAGCTAATATGGGAGCCTAGGTATTAATAGAGTTTAGATAACTTTGCACACTTTGTAATATTTTTATACTTCTATTTTTTCTTTGACAAAAATAATAAATTTTAAAAAAGTTATGAAATTGCAGTCACATCGTCAATCAACGTTTTAGGTTTATTCATTTTACAAAAAATTATAATTGGAAATAAAAATATATATAAAGTTATCTCGTAAACCAGCAAAGTCATGGGCTCTACTTATTAATTAATTTAAATACTTATTATTCAAAGGTGTTCTCCATATTCTTTGTTGAAATATGTTTTAAAATGTTTATTATAGAAAACGTAAGAATTTTAATAAATTTCCGAAGAGAATACTTGTTCATAAACAAAGAAAAAAAACATCATATAAGTGAGAATATGGAAGCCTTGGTATTTAACCCTGCGCTGATGAACCTATTTTACACAACGCAGTGAATTAAATGGATGTGAGACACCCATTTAAATATAGTTTATATTTATATTTTTATTTCTTGCATGGATAAACTGCAATATACATTTTATTATTAGAGCATTTGAAATAATACTGTTTTTATTTTTTTAAATAAGACATTTATTATTGAATAAATTGTGAAATTTGTGAAGAAAAAACAATAAAAACATTCTTTAAAAAACATCTTAAGCTGAGATTCAAATAAAAACACAATTTTCCAGAAAAAATGTACATTGATACAATTGGAATCATTTTATTTAGGGATATATTTCTGTATTGTATGTATGTGCACGAAAATGTTACATAAACTATAAACCTAGGTGTGAGGCACTTGAACGCCCTTTGAACCCACCTATCTCAGTCCACGCGCAAGGCATTACAAAAACAAAGCAAGTCATCGATATGTCAGTATTTTTACTCCAGCTTCGGGGTGGGAGGGGATGCGACATTGTCGTTGAGTGGGCATTTAACAATATGTCGGGTGTCTTACACATAGTTCATCGACGCAAGTTTGTGACCTGTCATAGGCAGGATCATGTGGCCACTGCACACTGCGTAATATTATTCTTATTTGAATTTTCCAAAAATGATAAACGAAAATATTTAGTAGCTTTGTTTTAAAAAAACTGTACAATAGGAAGAATTTTAAAAATGTATATATGTAAAAACAAATCAGAAAAGTGAATGTTACACAGAGTGTTAAGTGATTTCAGAAACCAGCTAATTATATGCCATTCGCGCTGTAAATGCATTTACATCCGTATCAACTTCTCCAATATATTATCCATATCTGTTGAAACAATTCTCAAGCTTTTTTAAAATTTGATATATGGGAAATACTAATACAAAATATGCAAATAAATCTAAAGTAACACGTGTTATTTTCTGATGGGCGCATTTTTCTATACGATGATGTATCGATGAAACATTTTTCACAATTAATCTAGAAACTTGTGCCTACCTTTATTGCTATCACGCCTTTCATATTTTTCAAAGCTAAAAATATTCCTGCTTTTTTAGTTTTTTAAGCCAATTTAAAAGAGAATGGATAATAAAAATTCATGACAACAAATGTTGTTTGATAATTTAGTGTATGAATACCTGGAAGGCTTTCACATACGGTGTCATAATTTATTACAGCACAAACGTAATGTAATGTAATGCAAGTAAGTGTTTTGTAAGTGATCATTATTTATTAATTATATTTTTTTACAAATACGTTTGCAAGCTTATTGCTTAAAAAATCATTTCTTTCAACCAACTAATAAAATAATACTTTACTCGTTAAAATACTTTTTAACGATTGTAAAACATAATTCACACAAAAGTTTCAAAGACACAAAAAACTAATTTATGTACTTACGTCTAATATGTACACTCACGGCAACATTAAAAGCAGATTGACTAATTAAGCACAAAAATTTCCGTACGGTGTTCAAAGTAATTGAACCTAGGTTTAGTCATAGGTTATCACTTCGATGAACAATCAATAGCTACATACGAACCAGCAAAGCCCTAATTTTTTTTAGTTGTACACCTGATTTGACACTGATTAGTCGTTTTCTTGGAGTATCCCTATTTTATTAAAGCTAAATGTTAGAAAAAAAAACAAAAAACAAAAAAAACTATTGTTAGAAAAAAAACAGTTATTGTTGCGTTATCCAAAAAATACTTTTCTAATTGTGATAAAGTAAGGCAAATACAGTCCAATGAATCAGCTGTGAGTAGATTTATGAAAAAAAAAATGGGACGCTAAATCAAAAAGTGGGCACAGGATTAAAACGCTGCACTTCAAAACGTGATGATCGTGTTCTTAAAAAAACATCATTAAGAAATCGGTTTGCACCAGCTCCAGAACTAAGAGCACGACTACAGGAAACCAGCACAGTCACAAATAGACTACTAGATTTTGGATTACTGGCCAGAAGCTTGGCAAAAAACCTCTATTGAATCAGAAAATGAAAACAAAAACCGTTTGGAACGAGCGAAAGAAGAAAATTGTTAAGAAAATGATTGGGAAAAATATTTTTTTCTGAAGAATCAAAATTTAATTTCATTGGTTTGCAGACAGTTTGCCGCTGAGCTGGAGAACGATATAGCGACGAACGTCTTGCACCCACAGATAAACATTTGGCTTATTCATGGTGTGGGGATGCATAAAAAATTGCATGTTGGTTATTGAATAATGATAGAAGGGTCAGTGAATGTTGGAAAATCTTCAGTTGTTTCTACATATACACATAGTATTATAATTCATTTAGAATATTTAGAAAGTTAACTTATTATAAGTAAAACTTTTAAATTAAGGGTTTGCTTTTACATTGTACGTAGAATATTCTAGCATCTTGAGATGTTGCCAAATGATTAACCTCTTCATACATAAGGCAGTATTATTGCCAGCAATTCATGTTAATAGTTGTGGATAAGGAATTTATAGTTACCACTGAAGTGTTCACAAACACTGTTTAGAATTAATTGTTGTAATGTTCTTGGCTCTTGCGGATAAGATTTCTCAGAAGCAAATTAAGGAGGATAAACTCAAATCAACTACTTTACGGTGAATATAACTCCAAAGATCGATGAATTGGAAAGCTCTACATCTTTCGTTATTAACAATTTAAGGTGATTTTGAAACATACCAACGCACTTTTTAGTATTTATACCATTTTTTTATTTCCAGGCGTATTTTCTAGGAGGGACACTATTTATAGGCTAGCCATTTTAGAGAATAAAAATATTCAAAAAACAAAATGTGTTATTTACGAAAGTATATGAACTTACCAAAAGAGCATGTTTTTTTCATTTTCAGAGGATTTTTTTTCTATTTTCACTTTTTATTTTCTTACAAAAAGGTAAGTTGTGATCACTTCTGACTTTTAAATATTATTATTTTTTTTACTTTTCCTATGGCTACATAATATTTGAAGACCAAATATTATGAATTATTTATATTCTTATTTTGAATACATAAATTCAAATTGGTCTAATAAATCTATGAAATCAAAAAAGGGAATTTAAAATATACAAAAACAAAACTCGCTCACTCTTGAACACGAAGTCAATTCAATTCAATTCATTTATTTAAATATAAAAGATACATTACAAACATACATTCAATCCGTAAATGTTATGAAAAAAAAATACATAAAAGAGACTCATGTCAAAGTAGTAGGAGAATCCTGCTCCGGAAAACCACTTCGGATACATGGAACAGATCAATATCCGGAGCGATGTTCAGCATAACGATAGTTCTTCATACAAGCATAACCATAACCAGGTTGGTTTTGTATATCGGAATATGAAACAATCTCTCCTGACGCTGTCTTAGGTAATTATCAGGAACATGCAAACCAATGCTCATCATAATCTCAGAATTATCAACCATACCGCGCAGCAATCGATAAAAATGTGTAGTCAAATACACATTCCTTCTAGTCTCTGAACTGTTGTAGCCAAGCATACCCTTGATAAACTTGGTCAATATGCAAAGTAATTTCACTATCTTTATAATGAAAAAAACTTCTTAGGTACTAACGATAATATCATCTAACGGCTGTCAAATTGATTGTTTTGCAAAATTACAGATCTCGAAAGATTAAAATCGATTTAATTCGGTAAACATTTAAATACATTCTCAAAACATGCTAGAAGCTAAAACTGTACTAGAGATGATAACCCTTTACAGTAGGTACTCTGTTTTTTTTACGCCACAAATACGCGCGAGACATTTCGCTCATGGCCTGATGCGACACAACCGCTTTCGTGAGATATCTCACTCGTGAATAGAGATGGACGTTTCGGGTATTTAAAAAAAGTAACAGTTACAGTTATTGTTTCACAAATGAAACTGTTTTGTGAGACAGTATCTAAATAATAGATTGGCAACGTGAATGAAACATCTGCTACAAGCAGTTGCTGAAACAGTTTAAATAAATAAATTAAACTGTTACTTGTAAATTAAAACATGTCATGCTTTGTCTAACATTTTTCTAAAAAAATATTTTAGATTAGTGTAGGCGAAACCCGTGACTACCCATTTTTTTGTTTTGCTTGAGGAGTCACGGTCATAAACAAACGTTTTGCTCACACTGATTTAAGGGTTTATGTTTTTAGGTACCGTTAAATGCAACAGTTTAATTTGTGGATGAATAATATCCTGCCTAGTTTTTCTTTACAGTTACAGTTTTTTTTTTACTTTTGAGAAAGTAACTGTTGTAAATTCCGGTTACATTTTATTTTACCACCTCTGCTCGTAATCCAGAAGGGGTTAAATGACATTGCGAAAAAAAATAGTGTATGGTACAAACACTTGGAGAAAGGTGACTGTCAAAACCGTTTTTTTCCAACTAGGATATTACATTAGTAGCACCTATTTTATTTTGTTGTAATAAACAATAAAGTATATACTTCATATAAATGAAATTTATTTTGAGAATACTATAATATTTATAGATTTCTCTTCTCAAAACAGTTCCCTATATCTGTGGATCTTAATAATCCTATAAGGGTGGTTGAGTTTTAAAATGTGGTGAAGGTGTATATATATAAATATAAAAGTAAATATGAAGTTATTTGATGTTTGACGATTTCCTGAACTGATATCGGTCACAGATAGGGATATTTTAGTAAGCTTTGACGTAGTCTTTTTTTGCATTTGAAATACACTGACACCTAAATAACATAAACAAATACGATGGGCTAAAATTAAACTTAACATGGTTTCCAGCACTACATACTACAAAAATTAATAGGATTCTGACTACAAATTACTAGTACTTAAACAAATACATTTTTCTACAAAACAAACTTTTTACCCTGAAGATGGCTCCTGGAATGGTAACCAAAACGTCGGAACAAATCCAACACACAAGGTATCACCCAAAAAAGGAACAAATGGATAAAAGTGACCGTGAAAACCTTCGTACCTAATTACTAATTAAAATGGACACTTAACCTAGCCAATGATGGGTCATAATTTTTTTAATTCATAGACTTCCATATTCCCTTCTCTTAAATATTCTCCTACCGTTTTGTAATATTTTAAAATATGATATTAAATAGTCAAAACTTAGATCTAACAACTCAACAAAATTTTATCTCCGCTTTTGTGTATGAAGAAGAAACACAAAACACCATAAATTTATCAGCTTTCCGGAAGAAAGGGCATCTCACTTCCGGAAAGTACCTGAAATTTTCGCTACCGGAAGTCAAACCTCGGTGAAATTTCCCGAAGGACATGAGTGGAGGCTGCTTGCATCATATTCATAATGTATAACGATCTCATATTGTGAAACCTTAAATGGTTCTAAGTCACGTAAACATTTCATACAATGTAACATATGAAAAGATTTCTCCTGAAAACCAACCATAATCCTGGAAAAACATGTTTTGATTTTTATTTATTTACGGTTCAATGAACATTTGAGAAAATTATAATAACAGTGGTAAAAAAAAAATTAACAACAAAAAATATTTAATTAGTTTACAAAAAATATGTATACCAATTAAAAAATTTTGTCAATTTCTAAAAAATATTAATTAGTATACATAATTAATAAAAAAAGCATCCGTTACCAATAAAAAAATATAAACAAATTAAATACAAACTTTTTTCGTGCAACACAAATAAAAACGTCCTCCCATTCTTTCAGTATATTATCGTATTCATACTCGTTCAATGCAACTCGATGAACAAAACATTTATGCTCCTAACTTTTTGTACAGATTATGTTTAAAGAGCTATAAATATGCCCACGCCAGAGCTCATCATTATATAAAAGTCCGCACGTAAATTGGTTGGGTAGTTATTTATTCTATTGCGGACACACATACAAATGATTCCTATAAAAAATAACATTAACTGCGTAAAAATGCTTACAGTGTTTACGTAGTCTGAGATTTTTTTAACGTTAAAAAATATGCACACTTTGTGGGGTCCGTGTGATATATTTTTGGGTGTGATGGCTAAGAAGCTTGACTCAAACACGGAAGTTTTCGGATTTGATTGCCGGTGGGAACACAAAAATTAATATAAGTTTTTTCTCAAGCCTGGGTGTTCTGTGTTATAATGCACTGCTGTAATTGAGCTTTCTGGCTAGCTGTGATAAACATTTAAAAATAAGAAGAAAATTTTCCTCCAATTTTCGGTAAATATGCCGAATAGTAAAGTTAATAAGTGAAAGTAAATTCGGACAATTTTGTCATAAGTTTTAATAAATTTATTTGTCGTTGTGTATGAATATATGAGTAGGGGGCAGGATTGTTGCAGAGTGTAATTAAAGTTGGTAAATTGATTAACACTACGAATAAATAGATATATAATGTACGTAACGTTAGCAAAGACAAAGAGCCGTTAAAGCATTAGTCTGTTTGCACCGGACAGATTCGATTCGGTCAAACAATGAAATGAAGAGGAGAGAGGAAGCTTCGTCCACTTGTTAGCACTAAGTGTCTACAAAGTTTTGGTTTTTGCTGACCAATTAATGACTTGAAAGCCAATCAACAAGACCGCGAACATAATGTACGTGATAAAGGTTTTCGGGTTTGTACTTGAGTGAATTAAATGAATTTGTACAATTGATAATTTTGATTAAAATGTTTTTTTTTTTAAATTTGGTGAATATTACTAATGACATCAAAAATTTATGTTTGCATCTTTTGGCTTCTCTACTGATTCCAGTTTGAGAGTTACAGGTATCTGCCGCATAAAGCGGGAATTTCGTAATAAGCTATTTAAGGTGGTAAGGTCATTAGAACTACGATCCTGAAGCAGTGGATCTACAAATAACTACCTCATAACCCTTGAGTTCAGCTTGACCTATCAACTAAGTATCAATCACACGTAATTATGTAATACATGGGTCAGAAAATGGTGCAAAATCTTACCCAAGGCCTTGTGCAGTTTCCAGTAGAATAATTCTTGGGCCGTTTAATTTGCTGTTAACACGGGCCAATTTCTGGGATTGAAAATTAAGCGTTTGCATGCGCAGAACGTAGATGTTTTCGGCGCCATGATAAATAGGTAATAGGCAGTTTCACAGTTAACAAAACGAGCAATTACCTTGTGACGACGTGACTATTGGCAACTAACAATATATTATTTTCGAATCAACCATAAAAAAATAGGTTTTTGAAAAAACATACATCGGGAACCTTATTGAAAATCAGTATTTCTAGAAATAAAAGGTTAATGTGAATTGAATAAGTGCAGTGAAACAAATAAGCCTGAGTGTATATAAGGTGGCATAAGCAACAAAAAATTCTGGGTAATAAATAAAATCTTGGTTCAAATATTTAATGAAAAATAGGATTAGTTCTAATTTTTCGGAATTTGACCACATATTTCACACAATTTGTGTATTACACGACACAATATTCACTATGTTTAATCTTGTACTATTTTCATACCTACGTAATGTGAGCTTTAGACTTTGTTCATTCAGATTTTTCTAAACCAATCTCACTGACTAAAGAGTATTTTTAATAGTTATACTTCCATCTCCGTCTCTTATAATGCTATTCTAAATCGATTCCATGTATTCGGCAATAACTATTCAGACGTTATGATATTTTTGACATAAAGTTTAGTTTATATAAATCTATCTATAATATACTTAATTTTTTCAAAGATGGTGAACGGTAACTTACATTTGTTAGGCTATAGTTACGTACTGACAATAAAATTTTAAAATTTTATTTTCATTTTCATTGAAAAAAAAATTCTGCTTTTCGTAGATTTTCGTGGATGTTATGTTTTTGGGTTGTTACTTAATTTTTTTTTTTAAAAAACATTTTTTCTCACTAACTTAGATAATTATATTTTGTAATTTTTCCAATGAACCTACGATTTAAGATAGATCTATCTGTCCTTATTTTATTTTTAAAAAAATACCTTTATAACTTTTAAATTTTTAAATCCCCTTTCATAATTTATAGCGTTTGAATATGTAAGCGTGATCATTGTATGAAACCACTGTGTATAATAGGTACATGTATACTTTTTATGCTATTTTTTTTTCGTTTATCTACTGTATTTTATTTGAAGTGTTTGTTTCTACACACTTTGTTTTTTTTGTAAAATAAAAGGCAATACGTGCCGTGTATATATATAAATAAATAAATTTCAGAATGTGTTCAGCAAGAAACAATTGCATCCAAATTGATATGAATCTACAATTTCAGAGCGGCATCGGACGCAAATGAAATAGTTTGTTTGAGATCGTATTGTGTCGGGACTCTGGTGAGTAAATTATTGCGCCTGCGCAAACATCAACATGTTTAGTTAGGCCAAAATCCACAAACATTGACTATGGCCCGTGGCTATGTAGGTCCTATTGCCATGCCGGGCCGACGGAATCACGGGGCGATCACACAGTTGGGCAAACATTCTAGACTGATGTTTGCTCGATTATTTCGATTCCAATTTAATTATCAATATTAAAAAATGTTACGCCTTTTAAAATTTGTATAAATGTCAAATAAAGTTTATAATTTGAATTAGCATTTATTTTGCAACAAGTCATTACAAATTACAAACTTTTTTTTTCCAAGTGCTACTAACACCGAAATACTATAAACAAAGTTTCGATAACTTTCTTTTTTATTTGTCTATGACATTGTGTTATTTTTAATAATTTATAAATAGGACCTTTTGCAAAAAAAACATACTTTTCTTCTACATAACATTATCTATTACGACGTTGAAATTTTATCAAACCTACCAATAGTTTTTTTTCTGTCTTTTTTGTTGAGTAGAAAATTTAATGACTAATGGAAAATTTATTCATATTTGCCCAATACTTATAAAAGTAATGAACATCAAATTAAGTTTTTTTTTATTTCAATAGCATGCTCTTTAAAAAAATTAAGCGTATTAAACAATATTACCCACTTACGTCTTTTTATTGCTCTCCTTAGTTAAGCAATTTATCAATACTCGTTACTTTTTTTTTATTTTATAGATTTATTGCATAAATGTGGAATTTATATGAAACTAGTGAATTAGAAAATGAATACGGAGCGTCCTCTGGTTAGAATAGTCTACATTTAACATGGCTCAGCCTGTTCTCAGATGGCGATTTTTTCTATTTTAAAGTAAAAAAAGGTCTTTACTAATATAACAATAACAAAAAAAAAAAAAAGCTTCTCAATTATAAATGCAGAGCAAATTAAAAAATATAACAATTTAATGAAATACATGGAAATACAAAATATAAATAATATTACTTAAAAATAAATAATATCGGAAATTATATAATGATAAGCAAATATAAATTTTGTAATATAAGAATTCATATAATATGTGTACCCATTGTTTTAAGCTCCGCGTTTAAATATATTTTTCGAAAAAACCTCTCATATTCATATAAAATAATATATTTTGCTTTGTACCGAGTGGCACTCGTCAAGTACATGATGCTACACAAGAAACGCTTTTTTATTATTATAAAAGGTTTTTAGTGCTTTTAACGTATATTTTAAATTTATGAAGTACTTTTCTCTCTCTTTTTTCACATTCATTAATATTCATTTAATTTTACTACTAAATATTGTTATTGTCAAAAAAGAATCCATTTTCCAGGTCCATTACTGGAAAAACGCTCTGAGACCGTATCCGTAATATTTTAATTAGAGATACGTGTGAAAAAGAGGATATCGTACAATGGAGAAAATACAGACGAAGCAAATAGAGAAACCATGTGGACAGCATGAGCAGCGACAGACTTGTGTACACTGCAGCCAATGAAATCCCATAAGGACAACGTCCGCCTGGAAAACCACCCAGATTGCGAAACAGTTGGACATCATCATCTCAGGAGAACAACTATTTTTCTTGAACACAAAACTTAGGATCTATTAAAAGTTGAAGAAAAATAAGATAATGAGTATATACTCTTTTCATAATTTACGTTTGTATTGTTTTTATATTACATAAAATTATATGTTATTTTCCTTAACACAAGACGAATAAAATTAACCAAAGTATGCATAGCTACATGAATAATTTATTAACTGTACATTTTTTGATAAATTTCATGTTTTTACTACGAGCATTGGTCAGAGTTTATGAATTGTACGGTATTTGTGCATTCTATTTTTACAAAATAGTTTCAATTGTGGCGATCTTATTGTTCAGTTACTTTGCAGCTGTATTGCATGCATGAAATGTTTCAGAAGGTGCATCCGTTTCCGGTTCGCTGGCGAAAGTACTTCCGATCCAATGAATCCATTGAAGCCAAATGGCTCATACAAAACATTCGCACTAAAGGTTTCACCGCTTTCAATATTGTTATTTCCTTCTTATTGAATACTTATAATAAACGGTATCATAAACCTTATTTAAAAAAATATTGACATAAAAAAAAACTTATATAATATATTTATTATTAGAGAGGGCATATTTTTAAACTTGTAAGATAGCGTGCTGTAATCATTAAATTAAATTACAATATCATACCCAATAAATAATTATTATTTCCTTTTTCACCTTTATGGTGCATAGGACATTGTATTGGTACATCAGCCGCATTATAATAATTTATTTAATGATAGAAGTTCGAATCCCGCTGAAGACCCAAAAAAAATAACACCCATATATCATGCTTGTATTTTTCAAGTGTAGTAACTTACCACTATAATGTATATAATTGATTAGAAAAAATGTGAATCCTTTTTTTGGTATTTAAAAAAATTCTTATATTACCCAAAAATTTAATTTGTGTAAAAAAATGGGAAATAAGTTTTTTTACCGGTTGGTTCGAATCTCAGACCATCTCACAGGACCACAACCCGTCTTAAACTTTTTTATTTATTTTGAAACAAAAATCATGCCTTTTAGCATACTTTCCTATTTCGTGATAACTGACACTATTGTTAATACAACTCTCGAGTCAATGCACAGTAACATAAAGCCCGCTTTCATTAGAGACATCCATCAGTACAGTACTCGATCAAAAAATAATATTTATATTGGATCTGTGAAGTCTACGAAGTTTGGTACTAGATCTTTACAATACATAGGTTTTAAGGAATTTAATAAATTGCCACAAAAAGTACCAATTTCAAAATATAGAAACAGGACGTGCGAATTGAAGAATTATTTTTTCCAGAAGTACTTTAAATAAATAATGTTAGTTTGTTTATCCAGAGAATGCGCATCTTGAACATATAACTTTTAATATTTTACCGTTTTTGCTTGTATATGTAATTTTTAAAACTATTAAAATCTTATTTGTGTTTTTTTTAAGACTTTTTTGGCTTGTATTATGTATACGTAATTTTAATGCATTTTTGATATTTTTTTTACCTGAATTGGGTGCGCATATTCTGTTAATTTATAAAAATCTTTTTTATTCTTGTAATTTTTAACTTTTGCACTCTCGCACTAGTTCAGTTTGTATATATACTATACATACATGTAATTTTTTAAACTTTTTGTATTTTTTAATTTTTCTTTCCCAGATTGTGTAATGAATATATCATTTTGAATTTATTTCCAAACCTAGAATTATGTATATTTTGTTTTTTTAAATATTTTTTCATACCCTTTTAATTTGTAGTGTATGGCCAGAACACCCGAGTTGAGATGTGAAAAGGCCATGAAAAAACGAAGAATTTGTAGTGTATCATAATTTTTATTTTGCTTTTGTAAATAATATTATAGTTTAAAATAAAAAAAACGCCTTTAAATAAATATTGTTATCGGCATGTCCCTAAATGAGTTTTTTTTTTAAAACTACTTGGGAATATTATACAAAATTATGTATAGTATGTTTTTCAATTTAATAAAAAAATAAAAGTAAAAAAAAAACTAAGGCAATAAAATTAGTCTTACGCTTCAGTTGACAGGATCATCAACAATGACACTTTACATAATGGGCAACATTCATAAATCTGACTATGTTTAAATACCTACATTTCCTTAACTCTTCCAACCAACAAAACTATTTCGAGACTCTCAGTAAATTTAAAAAAACAAATTTGGAAAGTACACTGGCTTACATATTTATTTTAAACAACGTTTTTTAAATAATTTTTGTTAATTTTTTTTTGTTTTTTATACCTGCATATTAGATTTTTCATATCATTTTAAACACTTCAAAAATCGAAACGCAAATATTACTTGTATATTTTTGAAAATAAACCCTTTATTTTATTGTTTTAAAAAATATGTTAATATTATAATTGTTTTTCATTCGTAGCGCAGTATAAAAAGCTTGGATTGAAAGCTCTGTTGGGTATACTACCGCCATCTAGCGATTTACGCTCGAACTACAATCAAACAAATCGAGTGTTGAGACATAACCTTCCAACATATTATGGAAACTGCTTTATGGAATAAATGAAATCCCTTTCCGAGGCGGGAGTCTGTGGACTTTTCAAAACATCAACCAAGAAATATTTCGATAGTTACGGGTTTCGAAAAAATAAAACTAAGAAAGCCTTGCGTTTGAATTGCATACATTTGATTATCTGGTTCTGAGAAATTTTAATGTTTTAAATATGTACATAAAAATTTTTAAACTTAAATATTTGTTTTTTTTAAAAGGAATAACCCGCTGAGCCTCTATTTTAGATGCATGTGAGCAGGTGGAAAATATAGTAAATGGAAGGAAGTTATAAAAAACGCACCACAAAACAAAAAAAAAGAGCAACAGAGCAAAAAACATTCTTTGATTTCTTTCTTGCAACTGGCGGAAATCGAACCCGCGACACCAGTTTCAGGATTATTCGTCTAACCAACTGTGCCGCGGCGCCTGTCATTCTGTCATTTTTATGATAAAAAAATATTATTCATCAATTATCAATTATCAATTATATTATTCATGAATCAATAAATCAGTTATATGTATACATTTTGAGTCATATTACGTATATATTACGCTAGATAGAAGTAAAATGGACTGTCTCATTTGTTCAAACCAATATTGAATCAACTGCTCCACAAATGTTTAGTTGATGTTATGTTTTTGTTCTTTTATTGTGCGTCAAATGAATCTCTTCACAACAATAAAGGTTTCAGCTCTTTAACTACACTTAAATAAAAACTGGAAGAATTTAAGAAATATGGATGTTCAAACATAGGCAAAATGGTGAACAAATTACAACAGGGATGGAGAATACCTTAAATAAGGGAATATGGAAGTCAAGGCATTTACATAGTTTATGACCTGTCATTGGCTGGTTGAAGTGGCCACTTTACACACTGTGTAACATTCTAAATACAGATCATATCATTTAATTTAATTTGTTAATCTTAATGACCCCCGAGGGGGTGAAATCCAGTTTTTTGTCTATGAACATTTGGACAAACTTAAATATTGTAACAAAATGGTGAATGTTTCACAGTGTGCAAAGTGTCCACTTAAACCAGCCATTGACAGGCCATTAGCTCTGTATTTACATTTGGCATTTGCCTAGACGTCCATATTCCCTTCTTCAAGGTATTCTTCATCCGTGTTGTTATTTGTTAATTAAATTGTTAGGCAAATTTACCTCAAAATCTAGGAAAAAATAATAAAAAAATATTTTTTTTAAAAACGGACTACTTTGAATGACGTCACTCAATCATATGAATCAACCTACGATATGAGAGCCATGGAAGATTTCCGATTCGCTTGCCATGGATGGATCAATGGGAAGAACTAAATGAGAATAAGCGGAAAAGAAGCCCTGACTTCATACGCGGAGTTATTTCAGAAACTCGAACTTAAAAAATGGTATCGCTGATAATACTATAAATTGTTTTTGGCTTAGTTTAATAGTCTATAAACAAATAAAAAAACTTGAACTCTGACTTTCCTCATTATAGTATTTGTTATGTATACAGGCAGATATTATTTCGTCCAAAAAAAAATATTTGCGTCTTGATGATTAAATTTAAAATTTTGAAGTCAATATTTTGAGAGATGTAAATAACTCACTATGAGAAAATAGGAATACAGTTGTGGTAGAGTGGGGTTTAAATCTTGGACTCCTGATCCATACACTACAATATTTTTTTTTTAAATAAACATTATTCTAACTTATAGTACAAATATGTAAATATTACGTTAAAAAAATCTAAAATTTAACTGTAGACCGTAAAACTTGTCAGTTTGAAAATCGCACGAAACGCGGCACTATAAATTATATTCGGAAACTAGAAATGAATATATTCCATCTCAGATAAGCTCCCTTAAACCTCGTACAAACAGATTCAAAGTAACATTATGGGAAGCACCCCCTATGTATCTTCGCGAACATTTCACCCCTGTAACGACCCTATCGCCAAATGCTATTATTCCAAACACCCACCCAAGCTGCCTTGGAGTACCTGGGTATTAAGAAACTCTGCTGCGCTTTTCTTATGAAAGTGAAACAGAACAGCTGAAACAACATAAAAAATATTATATTCCTGTGGTTTTTGCTTTAACCACAAAACAGAGGGGTTGTTTTACATAACGTCTTTTTTATACGGCAATATTTAATATTTCGATATAAAGTTATATCTCTATACACGGTAAAAATCAAATGGCAAACGTGGTTTTGTAATGCGAATTTTCACTGTTCCTGGACTGGCATCTTAACCGTAAGACTCATCACATTATTCGTGTAATAGACAAACAAAATGCATTCCATTTAGTGTACCAATAATGTGTTCTATGCACCACAGGGGACGGATAGCGGTGCTTGTCCAAATATTGCAGTGTTAAAATACTTTAAAAATAAATATTTCATGTCGACTTTGCTAGGACCAAACTTAAACCTTGAACTTCGAGTGTATTAGTAAAACGCATCAACCGATGTACTTCGAGGCCAAATTTTTCTCGTTTGATTTTCTATTAAAACATTTTTAACTGAGAGTACCCATCGAGTCAAAACACTTGTCCAGAGTTCTGTTTCATAAACATCAACATCAACATTTTCATCAACATCACTAACATAACTGTATATTTCATCCGCCCTGACACAGAACGTTTGACTGTAGGCATGAATAGATAAGGACTAGGTAGGTAGACATTAATATAATTATCTTATTATGTAAAATTATTTTTGATTCTTAAAGTTTAAGGCCAAGTGTCTTTTGTACACGGAAATCTAAATTATTGTTGAGACCTAAATATTTTAAACTGAGATAGAGAATTTCTTTAGGATTCTGGAACTAATGCGTGAGACTGGTCATTTTGTATTTATTTAGCTTTTAATCAAGCTATGCTACAGTTTATGTTTCAAAACAGTGCTTTATGTACTGTATAAGAGGAAGAAATAATTGATAAGTCTCAAACTTGCGTTTGTTAAAAAATAAATTCTTAATTATACGTTCAATATATCACCGCAAAATAAAAATAAAAATATTATGTTTGATTTTGAGTTTTTTGAATAACAAAAGCGCGTGCTACTTTTTTTGTAAAAATTATAATACCCTTATAAATTTGGTTGAACTAACTAGCTTCATGTTATTTCTGCAATCACTATAAATGTTTATTCTTCATGCATCTTCTTTTTTTTTATATTCTAAGAGCAAAGTTCGTTGTTTAGCAGAGATGAATTACATTTTATAAAGCATAAAACTCTGCAAAGGCATTTATAGAATCATGTTATTGTTAAATCAAGCAATTAACCATGGTAATGTAATTTTTTTTTACATTTATTTTCTAGTAAAACTATGATGGATATGACTTTTAATATAATAAATTAGTGAGGCGTTGTGGTCTCGTGGTAGGGTAACAAATTCTTAAATCAGAGGTCCAAAATTCTAACCCGGACTAGGACATACAGAAAAAAATATAACAATTATTCCTTTTTAATTAGTTTTTTTCAGGATTAAATTTTTTTTCATAAAGTCAGTTAGTTATTATTTACATTAATACCTGGATGTTCATAAGTAATTGCTTAAATTTTATTACAATGCAATGGTTCGTCAACCCACAAAACAAAAAATGTTCAGTGAACCCTTCCCCAAATTATTGTGGATGTTTGAACATTGATTAAAATATGAAAACACTATTTGAGAAGGGAATACAAAACTTTAAATATAATCTGGGCTTATGATATTTATGAGCTTAACCTGTTTGTGCGTTCATAGCTTTTGACATACGTAATCAAAACATTTTTGATAAAGTGATTTAATAATTTTCTTTCGCCTTAAAAAAATAGATGAATATTAAACTTATCTGATTTTGATGAACCATTAGTAATTAAATATCATAATTGAATATTATACCCTACCCTCTTCGCATGAAAGAGCGTTTAAGTCCTTTTATATAAATACCGATAATCCACGTACAATTAGGGAGCGATGATATGAATCTCTTATTAATCAATCAAACCCAATAACAGTGAAGTCATCGTCCTGGTAATATTATCTGTGGAATTTGATATTCTTGGAGTTTATTCAATTATTACCTTTTCACGGGTGTACGTACCATAAAATCCTGCCGGGTATTTTGTCTCAGTTAGAGTATAATCTTCAGCGCGTCGTGACTCAGCTGAGATGAGCACAGAGCAAGGTTGCCCCTAAAAGTAATCGGATATTCTGATTACTTTTAGGGGCAACGAAATTGGCAAGAAGAAATTATAATACATTTTTAATGCTGCTGATCAAAAAAATATTCTCAATTGATGCGGTTAAATGTATACAAAATAACTAAGTGAGAATCGATGTTTGTAACTGAATCTAATACAAGTAAAAACATATTTTGCTTCCATTCGTGTTTTCAATAATATCCGACATAAGTTCTCTATATAGTTGACCAAACTCACAGTGGAAGGGGCAATGAAAGCAGAAGAGTTGAATTAAACTAAAATCGTGGTTTACGAAACTGAAATTTCTAAAGAGTAAATCAGTATATTAACAAAAAATGTGTATTAGTTTCTAGAAAACCGAAAGGAAGACTAACGTTTGAAGACTTCCCCGGAAAAAGGATCAATATATTACATGTGGTCAAAAAGTTATTTTTTGATAAAATAATGATATTAACAGCATTAGGTAGGTGTTGGAATGTTATTTCTCTTTTTGCAACACTGATTTTGACTCATATCTATGGTTGAAGTCTTTGTTTTCGCGTATAAGGATCTATGTGAATCAAAATGGCGGATACTAACCAGTCGACCTGTATTTTTTTTTTCATATATATCCTTCTTCTGGGGAGGTCTTTGTTTATTAAAACGTCTTTCGGGTTTGTAGAGACAGTGCTTTCACTGTAGATGTGATTCGTATTTTCTTAATCTACATAATAATGTCAACAAGATTTACCGTGGTTTTTGGCACAATAATTATTTTACAAAATGCACCTTTATCACTGTAAACGTCCAGTTCAACTGGTGATGAACGAATTTAACAAAATAAACAGAAAACATACATAGCTTTAGTTAAATTGCCTACTAAATTAATTTACTAGGTTATAAAGTTGAACCATTGCTGCTTGCTTTAAAATGAATGAAAAATATTTTTTCTTTCGGGGGTGGTCTTTTTAATACATAATTTCTGTTGACGACTAGGTATTTTTAACTTTTAACAAAATGCTAATATAACGGTTAAACTTTTTAAGTTTCACAAAGGACCCGGGTTTTAAACCTAAATTCTTCAATTTTTTTAATAATGTACGCCCCTTTTTTGTGAATTATTGGTAAATTGTTACCTTGATACACATAGCCTACTTGCTACATAAGACAAAGGCACTCTCCCTTCGTCTTAAAAAAATAAATATTGCTTATATTGTTATTGTAACCAACAGTTTTTTTTTAAATAACATTTCGCGTAACTCAAAACATCATAATACGGAAAATAGTAACACTTTTGGTTGTATTTTATTGGCAACCCTATCTCAAATTATTCAAAGCAGTTAGCGTGTAATGCATAAATTAATCAATGTTGTATAATATGTATGTATGACTATAGGTACAAACAAGAACTTCTTCAGTTCATCTGGACTATTTTCATACTCCATAGTGGTTTATTGGGGATTCTTCGGTTATATTAGTTCTCGGTCACTTAAAGATAGCTAACAATAAATTAATTTATTTTTCAGCCTCAATGACAGATGATTTCAATTCTTCATAGACAGATTTAAATTAAACTTTTGCTGTAGAAAATAAAACAGTCGGATAATTTCGACACTATATTTATTTTTTGATTCTGCATATTAAGTAAAGTATCGCACACGGTAATGTTTACATACTAACAATTTAGTATACAAAATATTTTTCTTTTGTCAAAATAATACAAGCTATTTATTTCCTTTATATATATATTATTATTGTGTATATTATTACTAGGCTAAATAAATATACAATTAATTATTATTATAGTTACAAAGCCCGCTCTCTGAAACAGGCGTCTATTTATGGCTTTTTGAAAGCCTGCTGTAATGTTATCTTATTGTTGTTGTGGTTCGAACCGTCAAAGGGATCGCAGTGGGTCACATCTTGCTAGAGGGTGTGATTCTATTAAATGCCGCGAATGCCCAGTTGCATTGCACAGGCAACTCTACTGACTAGTCCAACTCTTTAGCGTCCACGCCCACGTGGTGATCCCCAGGCCATAAGATCACACTCATAACGGTGTGATCACAGAAGATAACGAGTGGATAAAAGGCAGGTTTCTAGCGCCTCCAAACCAGAACCAACCAGCTAAGGGAAGTTTACCCCACAGAAAAATCCACCAAAATTACTCTGATCATCTTTTCTTTGGATTACTATGGCGAGTACATCCAACAAGCCGTTGCCCTGGCCTTGGAGTAGCGCAGGACCGAAATGCTTTCGCTGTAGTAATCGCCAACGCCGGGGGGACCTGATTAGGCACCGCAATAAGAAGAAGAATGGTTGTAAAATGATATTAAAATAAACACAACATTAAATGATTTATTTTACAGTTTGAGGTAGACTTAAAATCTTTAAACATAATTTTATAAAACTAAATAATATTGTACTTAAGTGCATTTTTTAAATATAGCTTCAGAGTTTGAAATTACTTTTTAAAAACGTATTATTATTTATTTTACTTTTTTATAAACATACAAAATAATCAAACATTTTTTTAAATGTTAGCACAAAAATATAAGATAGTGTTCTTTACATATTTATTTCATAACTACACGTTAAAAGCTTTTGAAAACGTAAATACGTAAATATATAAAAGTAACTTTATTTACAATACTTGATCAGACCCTTTGAAATAATTTTACTCAAGTTTACTTTGTTTTACTGTGAGATAATTATAATTTACACCGCGAGACCTTAAAAAAACATTTTACCGCTAATTAACAGGAAGTTCTAGAGGTTTCTTAAATTCTGCCAAGCTGTTAGAAACTGTGTGCTCGTTAAATATTCAAGGTATTTGAAGAGAAGCCATTTGTCAGACTCGAGAATTGGCCCTCGGGAGGATAGGAACAGGTGTTGAGGTCTGAAGTATCATCTTGTCGTCGTAGTAATAAATCTTTTCAGGCCTTTCTTCGATCCTTGGCCATGGGCTACATGCTTGCATAAAAAGCATATTAATTTAAAAATATGATAATTACTACAAATTCAATGTGTTTTTTGTAACTAAGTTTGATTGTTATAATAATAAACTTATCTACACGTGTATGAGGCACTGCGTGGGTTCATAATTTTTTGCACGAAAGTAAGATGATAAGCGCATTCCGATCGTCTAGTTTATTGATAAAAATAAGTCTTATAAACAATTTTAAGTTAAGTATTCAGTTTAAGAGTTTGTCCAGAAGAAGCGAATTTGCCGCGAAACGTTTAGCGTGAATTCATTCAAGCTTTAGCGAGATACTAGTCGCCAATACATCGTGTCCACAAGCACCGCGTGAATTCGTAAACGCGCATAAATCGCGTGCACTTTGCAAAACTCTCGACTCACCTTTGATTCCCGATTACGTATTACGCACAAGAGAATCATGACAAATTCGACCTTTTTGAACAAGCTCCAATATAAAATTTTCAGATAATTATGCCGAAAAACTTGTAGGCACAAAACTAACGGTATTACTTGAATCATTTAAAAAATATTCCTCAATGACCCACAAATGAAGCAGATATTTTGTCAATGTACTAAAATACTAAAAACCAGTTGAGAAATTGTATAAAATTCAGATAAAGGAGATTTTTAGTGACCATTTAGATACTTGTTTTCTTACTTTATCTTAACTTGTAATTTGTATATATCTTACTAATAAACTAGATTTTTTTTTTTATCGAATTTTTTTACATGCATTCTTTTAAACAAATAGTTAATTCCCGCCAAACTGCAAAAGCAGTTTTTTTGCAGGGATTTATTTCTTTATAAATCAGGTCTTTTTTGATACCAAAGTATATAAAAAATAATAAACAAACACTTGTTTTAAAACTGTTTTATATTGTTTGTTTTCACTTTTTTTTACTCAGTAAACTTAGAATTTAAGAAAAATATTTTTAAAACAAATTTAACTTTGTTTGTATTTTTATTTATATCACTATTCTTTATGTTGTCCGAGAGTCTATTTACTATGCGTGGGAGTTTATACGCCTTTAGAGCTCTTTTTTCTATGAAATTTATTTTTACTTTTTGGCGTGTTTTATGCTTATGTAATATCGGCGTTTTGTAGAAATCTATGAAGTCTTATGTTACCAGGCGATAGTATATCATATATGTACCGTCAAAACTTTACACATCGGGGAAAGATTTTCGTAGTCATTTTGACAAGTAATCATGTTGGTTTTAATTGCTAACATTTTTAGGAATCTAATTTGTAATTTTTTTATCCTATTTGTATACGTTGTAAATGTTAGCCCGTAATAACTCACTCCATATGATATGATTGACTCAACTAGCGCACGGTATAAACAGTACAGGGTGGCCCGTGGAACACAGAATTTTAAAATAAATTTATATGTACCGCTTTTAGTTTTTGGCAAACACTTTTTGCACGTGATTTCCAATGAAAATTGTTTCCGGTAATTAAGCCTAGATATGCATATTGTTCATTTAAAATTTATTTGCCTAAGGTCAATTTTAAATTATGTCTTGCAATGTAGTACTTAATTAAAATATTTCATGGTTCCACTGGCGCTTGAAGTCTAAGACTAATCGTCTTTTCTTCATTCAAACAATATATTGAGATACGCTGAATACAGGGCGCAAATGCATTATATATCAATCAATGAGTATTGATAAAGTGATAACCTTAATGTTCAACTATTGTATAATATTTAATTTTACGAGTTTGAAGCCGACCTCAATGTTAAACTAATATCTAAAAAAGAAAATAATTCTTAAATGTCATGCATGTTCCTCATTATCACCTTACATCTTAGTTCTTTCAAACAAACAAACCAAAACCATATTTTAATATACCCCAACAAAATATTGTATCGTTATGTTTAATTTATTCACTACCATAATGAAGATTGACTTAACCCTTGAGGGTTATGTGAATAAAATTAAAAAATTTCAAAAGTAAAATAAATTTCATTTTTAGTATTTTAAAAGTGACACATTTCGTTAATCTAAGCTTTCTCATTTTTTGTAGACTGTGTTTCACATTTTTGACGTCACAGTCCATTGATTAATGACACACACACGTGTTATTATTTCACCTGAAACATAGAGAAACGACCGATGAATTAAGTTATCATTTTATATTGAATAAAATACTTTATATTCTACAAGACTAACAACATTACACATAAAACGTCCGTCTACATAAGAGCAATGTCCCGCAGTACATTCACGATACGGAGACATGAAGAACAAAACCACACTCAGTCAGTCCAGCCAGTCAGCCCAATCAATCAGTTCAACGCAGTCACTTAGTTCACTCATTGCCGTTACTCCCGCACTCGACAACAAAGTGTAGCACCTTATTTGCCATGCAATTAATAGGCATCACACAAAAAAGTCGTTTCTTCTTTCTACTTATAACTAGGGTAGGAGCTCCAACCCTCAACAACTGAAATCCTATAGACGCTTGACTGTTTTACTTGGATTTTTTATTATGAAATATTTTTGGATTTTGAGGTTTATAAAACAAACCAAATGTGAATTATAGAGTTTTATATTATCTCGACATACGAGATTGTTTTTTACCTTTTTTATCTTCCAAATTTATGAAAATTTTCAATTTGTGTCAATACAAAATAAATCTCTGTCCAGGAAAATAAAGAATACAGTTCTATTTGTGAAATAGAACCAGAACCCTGGGCGAATGTTCTTCACTCGATGGCTGCTCTCGGACAAACGCCCTAAAAATGGGAATCGAGTTGACATAAGTCCGCCTCCTTGTATTACGGTTGACGCGTTGGCCTACCATTCTTAAGATGCTAGGTTCAATTTCGGACATTTGGGGGAAAAATATTAATTAAAAAGGTTTTTTGAAGTACAATATTTCATTGTTTAGGAACTGGCTCCTGAAGCGTAAGACTAATCACTTTACCTTCATGAATTAACAAACTGCGTTTGGTTTACAGATGCAGAGCCCTATGCACTACTAGGTGTGGAAAGGGGAATGATGATGATGAAATTAAGTGACGCTTATGAACTGTATTTTCAAAATTTTATTTATCCTTAGCAACAACTGTATTGAACGGGTTAATCCAGTAAGTAATAACATAATATCTAATTTTACCCCTCGATTGCATTATCAGCAATTATTATTCATCTGTTTAAAGTTTATTACTTGGTTCAATCAATCAATATTAAAAGTTAATGAGTTTCATTCAAGATCCAATTTATTAATTACTTTTGAAAGTTGCATTGTGCTTGTCATCGGAGAGGTCTCGGAAAATTTGCTTCAAGTGCGCGGGTGTGATTTGTTCCTCTCAAGTTTCCCAATCTGCAGAGGGAGATCTTTTAATAGTCATGAATTAATTCATTAATGCCTTTCTTCTGGTGTATGTAGGATGGGAAAATAACGGTCGTGTGTTTCAAATAAAACTAGAACCCCGGACGAGTATTTTCGACTCGATCATTACTTGATGGTCTGTCGGTTAAGTCCATTATGTTTATTGTCCCCTACTTGATTCTTTGCAAGATCGACATAAAATCTCTGACTTAGGTCTAAAAGGGCCAATGTCGTAAATTGCAATATTAAAGGAGAAGGTACTTTTCAAGCCATTTCCTTACGTTTTAAAAAACTGTTTTATGGTTTTGAAAGTAGAATTTAAAAAAACACTACCACATGTTTACATGTATTTGTACACAAAATAGTAAAACGCGTATTTTTTAAATTAATATGGACCCTCCTCAAAACTTCGGCTAGAAAAATATGAAATCTGACATTGGGCTTTTTAGACCCAAGACAAATAAATATATGTACGCTACTTTTAAACTACATTTTTTATAATATTTGGACTGGAACAAGCATCAGATTGTTCATTTTATTTTCTAAATTATTGAGATATGATTTATTTGGTGAACAATATTGCAGTCCTCTGGGTATATTAAATTATTAATTTCGGCTTTTTATGGTAAAATACTGGTGGAAAAACAAATTTTGACGTGAATGCGGGGCGAGAAATTGAGGGGGGCGAAGCCCTAGGGCTTCTACAATATTAATAAGTGGAGTGGACTGTATTTTAATTTCAATGAAATAAGTGAATATCCTTGATATGTGGTATGCAGTGTCATTTGCTTACAACCCTTACGAATGTGATGGATTAGGAATGGATGCCACTAACCAAGTTCGTTCTTGATAGAATTGTGGTGGTCTGACTGGTCAATTGCGAGCGACTTTAACACTAAGACAAGCCCCCAATCTAAAGCTGAACACTAGTGGTTGGTGAAAACAAAGTCTATGACGCGTCACACGTTCAACAAAATAAACGCGTGATTCACTACACGAGATCTAATTGTGGCGGATGATCAAATGATACTTGTTGGAAGTGAACAGTTGTTGTGGGTAAAAAGGATGTTGAAGTTGTGACTATATTTTAACAATGCCTACCCGCGTAATTCGCAACCAAATACAAAAAAAGATAAAAAAAACTATAGAAAAAGCTACAATATAATATGAAATCCTATTTTATTTTTTACTTAACATCATAGTTATGGAGATGAAAAAACCATTTTGAAAAGAAATTCATAACATAAATTTGATTTTGTTTGAGGCTGAGATTTAATATGATTACTTTGTTGAAAAATAAAAAATGAAATCATCATTACTTAACTGCATATGATTCATAGGGCACCGCATTGGCAAACAAGCGTATCTCAATCGTCTAATACATGAACGTGGAGTGTTGAATCTTACGCTTGAGGTGTTAGTCCAGGGATAGTGAAATTTTGCTGTGAATAACCACCCTTTTAACTAATATTCTATATGGCCTATACCAATAATCGAATCCGGGATCTCGATATGTACCTAAAAGAGTTCTGATTCTATTTTACAGATAGTACATTAATATATATCCACTTTCTCAATACTTTTACATGTAACACGGGATTTTGGTTGTATTTTATACACAGAACTGCATTTTTTATCCGCTTGGTTACGAAAAATTAAAAAAATATTGTAAAACATACATGTGTATTTTATTTTAAAAAATGTTCTTTTAGATGTTACAATACACTTTTGAAAATTCAAAACAAAATCCAATTACTATTTTTAACGATATTAATTAATAAATTGGGTACAATTTATCTATTATTAGAGTTATTTTTATAAATTTACTTTTTGTTATTGTTAAACAATAGGGACTTGAATAAATTCTCGCTGTTCCCCGACAGATAAT
>NW_028280109.1:0-44654 GCF_059751315.1 Micrasema longulum | reverse complement strand
TAGTGGTACTTAAATTTACAAATCTGAAATAATCAGTAGCAAGATTCGTCGCTACACCTTTATGACTGATATCTTTATTATAAAGATAAATCTAAATAAAAAAGGATACAATACTTCAGTTATCATTATATAAATTGTAATATATATATTTTTATAGTTAAGATACCAGTCTGGGTATTAAAGATGTTGTAAAAACAATGAAATATCACTACCTACACAGTTATTATACATTTGTATATTTAAATATCAATCATCATTTATTTCCATATTAAACTATTTATTAGATTTGCTTTAAATAATACCCAATTTGTTATTTTTTCAAATGTTTTTTTATTACCAAACAGATTAAGAGCCAAAGTACATATAGTATATTGTATTAGTTTAAAATTCATATTATATTAAATATTTTCTCTACAGCTCACGTTGGCATGTCCTAACAAAAGGAAATTTGTCACCATATGGAAAATACAAAGTTATACCATTACATATGACATAGCTTATATCATTTTGAATATTTAGAATTAATCAGCTTACACATATTTGAATTGCAATATCATAATCACAATACCTACAGACAACTTTAAAAATATTACCTCTACTGCATAATAATTTGCTCTGAGAAATAAAACATATAAATCACAAAATATAGCCTTCAAAGTTTTCTTTTTAAAAGGTTTAACAATATGCGGAATAATTAAGGTGTTTGATTTTTGCGTGTACTGATGAACTTTAGTACAATATACAAAAATATGTATATTGGCAGGTTTATTGCAATACCTGATGAATAACTTCAAACTAACCTAAAGAAGATATATTTTACTATTTTAAGTGCTTATTTTAGTATGTCATTTTGTAATAAATGTAATTAAAAATGTATTGTAAATTATATAATTTTTTGTTTTTTTATTTTTAGCAAAGAGGAAATATCAAATGTTGCAATTTGGTGTCAATTTTTAACACCTTTATGATCATCTGAGAAAATGGGAGTAAATATGTGGCAGAGCAGAAAAGCGGACTACAGAAATGAGTCTACAACAACTACATCAAACACTCAAACCTTTTCTCACAAATGTAGAGCATTAGCTAAATTCTAGTTAGTTTTTTGTAGTTCTTTTTTATTATTTTATACCTAAAAACTTATAAACTACAGTGCAAGTACTGTTATTGAAAAAATATTTTGGTGTTTTAGTTTCCTTTTCACACGTAATTAAAATATAGTCATATCTCACACATAAATATTTAAACACATATTTCAAATATAAGGAACCTTAACGTGATCACTTTCACCGGGAGAAATAAGGGCTCTGGCCAAGAATTGTATTTACTTTAGTTTTACGAAAACAGTACATTTGAAATTATTTTTATTTATATAACCTTTTGTTACAAGAAAATGTATTCTCACATTCTCTCAACGCGTTTGCTTATCATGCAAGAGGTCTCAGGTTCAGTTCCTGACATGGTAGACATGAAATATTTATTTTAAAAGGTGATTTTACAGTACAATATTTCATAGTCCCTTGACTGGCACCCCAAGCGTACGATTGATCATCTTTTCTTTAAGTAACATAAATATCAAGATACGCTGCTATTGGTGTACCAATGCAGTGCCCTATGCAATTAGGTGCGGAATTGAAATGATGATGATGATTACCTACATTTATTTATTCTACGGTATAAAAATTCATTATATATTTATATATTTTTTAAAAAGAGATTTGTGTTCTTATGATTTACTTAAACATTTAATTTTGAGGGCCATTTTCGACGTGTTGTAAATAACTCTCTATTAGAAAATAGGAATCAAGTTGGGATGGAATGGGATTCTAACCACGGACCTTTGAACCGTGAGTCCATGACGATAGTCATAGGACCACAACCCAATTTAACTCAATTGATTCACAGTTTACATATTAATGTACTGATTTTTTTAGGCTGTTGCCGTGTTATGCCATAATAATAAGCATAGGGGAAAAAATCTAGTGAAATTAAAATAACAATATTAAAGTCCAAAAAAAATGTAAAATACACATAAAAATTATAAAAAGTTACAAAAATTAAATTTAGTCGATTAAAAAAAAGTTTTTTTTTTTACTTTATTAATTATTTGTGCATGTTGTGTTCACATTTAATTCATGAAAAATTTCTAAACATAACAAATTTTGATATTATACCAATTTATTGTATTGTTCATTATTTGTAAGCCATAAAAAATAAAATAAAAACAATCTTAAATGTTAATATGCATATTCAACATAACATAAAAAAAAAAAAATACAGAGTATGGATATGGTACCATAGTGAAAATAAATAAAACAATGTTATGAGTACGTCCAAATACTTGCGGACTGGCTGGATTTCCTCCCTAGGGAGAAATAATTTAATAAAATTCAATTTGGTCATAAGCCCTGTAAATGCCCATACTTCCATATTCTCTTCTCAAAAATGTTTTCCCTCTCTGTTGCAATAAATTTAGAATAAATTGATTCAATATATTATGCTCTATTATTCCTTTATGGCAACCAACAATGAACTCAAATTCTAGGAAACATAATATTGCATACCCTTTGTCCGTGTCCAAGCTGACAAAGGAAACAGTTCTGCTTGAAAAATGAAAGCAGAACCCTGGACGAGCGTTTTCGGCTTTACGGCAACTCTTATGTAAATTCTGGAAAAGGAAATTGGGTAGAGATATGTCTGCCTCGTAGGGTAGTAGTCGGAGCCTTTGCCGACCGTGCTTGAGGTCCCAAGTTCGATGCCTTGCAGGATCAACAGAAAATATTTATTCTTAACGTTCACTGCAATGTTTCAGTCCCTGGAATAGCACCTGAAGTGTAAGATTGATCACCTCACCTTCATGTAACCGATGATGAAATATGCTGCATTTGATGTGCCAATGCAGTGCCCTATGCACCACATGGTGCGGATAGGGAAATGATGAGATACCTTACACAACCTTAATGAAAATAATTAGTGACTTTATTTTTTGGTTTGACACCTTTTAATAATTGAGAATGTCAGAAGAATAAGTATATTTCAACGATATGGGATCAAACAAACAGATCTTGCACTGGTTCATTTTGTACTTACACATTCAGAGATTGTGACAGCAAATCTGAAATAAGGATTTAAAATTTATATGCATTTTGATTTGATATTTAAACCTTACAGCTTCAATTATAATTTGAGCAAAAAATGTTCTTGCATGTAATGATTCATTATGTTATCAGTATACAGACATATAATTACAGTATTACTAACCATTAGAGCGACATCTTGTCCCAAGCATTGAAATACAGTAGACTTTCGCACATAATTGGTTCCTGAAAATGTGTGCGAATGTTGAATGTTCGAAAGTCGAGGGATGTAAAAAATATGTATTTTTTAATTAAGTTAATGAGGTGTTGTGCTTTCAGGTGATTCTTTATACATTTTTCAAGAGTTAGTTAAATACTTCCATATTTTTTGTTTTCTTGATAAAGAGTTCTATATTTTAACATGCTGTATTTAATTTTCAAAATAGATAAGGCTTCATTCATATTTTTTACTGTCAAAGACAATTTTATCAGCTTTTTCCTTACATTAACTGTGTATTTCATTTACCAGTTGTTGCAATTAAGCAGTCATTTGACAGAGGTTCTGAGTGATATTCAATTAACTCGTTAACATCTTCATTCTTGAAGTCCTATACTATATCATCTGTGATAGTTTCCAGAGTTTCTTCAAAATTCATAAAATCCATTGTTTGCGGGCATAATTGTTTACAGGAACCTTTCATTTTTTATTTCAGCCCACAAGTATCCAATATTGCTTATTGCGTTCCATATATTATAATTCTACTGAAATTGTCTTAATGTAGGCAAACCTTCCTTGTCAGTTTCCTTTATGACCTGATTCATTATTTTCCTCATAACATATTATCTTAACATAGTTATCACTAGTTAACCGAGGGAGCACCTGCATGCAAGCGAAGAATTTTTGCATTATTGATGAAAATCTGTAAAAAACATAATTTATTTAAATGTGTGGAATAGTGAATTACGCAAAAGTAGAAAATACAAAAGCCGACGGCCGCCCGTATGTCTTTGGGAATGCTAAATAATCAATCAATGCATCGTCTTGTCATTCAATTAGCTTCAATATGGCAATCTTTAGGAACCTTTATAGCATGATTAAGATGCATTAAATGTGTATCCCGAGTTCCCTTTGATAATGTATGTATATCTAAATTAATAATTAATATAAATTAGAAACGAATTTAGTGTTAAAATATAATCAACACCGACTGACATACTCAAACTGTGCCAGATCTGGATCGAGGAAAAAAGACCTCAAATCGATCTGACTAATATTTTGACAGTATATTACGTGTTTAAATTGATTAAATGTATTAATTACGAGTACTTACGTGTATTAACTCCGTTATTTTTGACAAAGACTAAAAATGTCCAGACAAATTTAAAAAAACTTACGAACCTCCAATTTATGAGCACAAATGGATTTGTCGTAATTTGTATAATGGCGTCTTTTGAGTTTTTACAGATGACGCAATATATTTCATTGCCAATTTAGTAGCTCACAATAAAAAATAAACACACATTTTTAAAAACAAAACATCTCGCGGGTCGCATGTTTGACGTTTGCCAGATTTACAAGGTTAGTTTATTTGTGTGCTGTGCGCATGCGTGGTTTTAACGATACCTATTACGAGATTCGTTCAGGATACCAAAATGATTTTAACGAGGTAGAGAGGCCCACGAGAGTGGTTCAGAATACCACCCCTGGAAGGTTTGTGGACGCCATATGGTTTAACTGGAGAGCAGACATGATGATATCAATAACCATAAAGAGATATGATGTTCTGTTATTGTAATAGATTGCCAGTTAGTTCAACTAGTATGGAAAAATTGTAAAAATCAAAAATAACTCTCTATCTAGACTCTAGACAGATATTTTTTTCAGGAGAAAATTTATTATGCTTGGCCTACTAAAAAGACCAAAAATGACTGGCTTGCTAGAAATGAAATATTGAGTCGGGTATTTTACAAACGAGGCTCAATACTTGCTCAATTTGATGAAAATAGCATTAAAGTCTTTTACAAGTGCGGAAACCCAGCAATTGATATTAAAGTTTACCATCTCAAAGGTAATCTAAGAACATTATTTGTTCTTGATATTTTTTAAAACACGTGACTTTCCATATTAAAAAAGGGGATTTTCACTTTATTTTATCATTCACAGATACAATCTTCAAAAGATTAATCGTTTATGAAGATGGTATCGAAGCACCGCTGGCAGTTTTTGACACATTAGGGCGTGGAATTGTTTATGATAATATTGCCAATATAAGGTAACTTTGTTTTTTCTTTCCATTATGTTTTTAACCTTTTAGAATTTCTTTTTGATTAATTTATAATGGTCATTATCACTAGTATCTAAATTTGTTACAACAGAGAGGGAAAACATTTTTGACAAGAGAATTCTTAATAACTCCAGATCAGGAAATCCAGCCTGTCTACAAACATTTAAACACACTCAAAACATTGTTAATGACTAGTATGTTTAACTGAATGCATGGTACGCTCAATTCACTTATTATATTTATTTTAAATGCTTATCTCTTTGTGTAGGTTCAAATATAACCAGCTCGATGCAGAATTTTTTGATTCTGCTGTCGGGACTCCTAGACGCTGGAAATGGGTAGATATAATAGAACCCAAAGTATACGAACACATAATTAATGACACAATAATAGATCCACCAGATGAAGAAATTGATCAATTAGTTAAACAAGGACAGGCAAATGTCAAAGGCAAAAAGGACAAATCCGGCGCTAATGAAAAGGTTAAAACACCCATGAAAGGAAAAAGTCTGACTGCTGTACGATCAGATAACTCGGAAGTTAAAAAAAGCATTAACCATGAAGCAAATACACCGGAGAAAGTAACTGGTCACTCGACAAAAATATTCAAAATGACTCAAATCAAGCCATTTCTTATGAAACTCAACGATTTCTTCACTCTCGTCATTTTTAATCAGCGGAATGTGAGTTTGCGATTTCGGTATGATCGGAAGATTATGAAGATCGAGCTGGGAGTGATCTTGACACGCAAATTTATAGAGACACAGTTGATGGGCCTGGAAGAGGGAGCTACAATTTACGAAGAAGTTCCATCAAAATCAAAAAGTATAGCGGAAATACAAGAGAACATTCAAGAACTGAAAATGAATGTTATGAGACAGCTTAAATATGAAAAGTTGAAAAATGAACATTTTTTAAAAATGGTTTAAAAATAATAACCAAAATTCTTAATAAATTTTTATTTAATAAATCATAATATGTTGTAAGTTATGTATTTTATTCATTTTTTTTTATTTTTTTATATTACATTTTTATTTTTTTATTTATTTAGATTTTATATACGCATACTATATTTATATTAACGTTTCCCATTACGTAAAAGAAAAAATAATTCTTGTGTACAGTCTGTCAATAAAGAGTAGAAAACAAGGGAGGGCGCCACTGTTGTTTAAATGGCAATACTAAAAATAGAACACACGCTGGAAATGTAAAGCTGTGTATCCTACAATTTTGTAAAATATTAATTACACAAAAATATTTTTTCATTGCAATATAGATAGGTACCCACTGATCTCAAAATTAAATGAAATACAATAAATAACATACAAATATAACTTAATAGTAACATATTTTTAAAATCGAAACATACAGTAAAGATAGAATTGTTAATGTTTTTTAACACAAGTTGGTAGAAAAAAAAAAACATGTAACTTTAAATATAATATAAGGTGGTTTCATGTAGACGGTGACATTCCTCGTGTTTTAAAGATTTGTATAGAATACAAACGGACAACCCCACCCCCCGTAAAACCATTATATTTGGCAATAATAGCGGGACACAGTGCATCAACATGGGCATAATCTGCCTGCGACCATCGTCTTACAGTCGTTATAGGGTTGTGTCCCAGATACAACATAAACTGGCTTCCGATCAAACCCGGAGTATCCGAAGAATCCTCTAAATATTCTGTCTCCAGATAAACATCCTCACTGTCTGATTCCCACTCAACATCGAAGATATCACCTTCCAGCATAACAGTAATTTCATCATGCATCAATTCCATTATTTTCTCTTTAAAAAAATGCACAAAATCATATTATTTACATGTCTTCATAAAATTCCGACATATTAACCAATATATAAGTCTAAGCTTATAACCGAGTTTTTAATTAGTGATTTAAATTAGTACCAAATCACCTTGAAAGTTGATATGTATTTAGCTACTCGTACAACACCCTTTGACTACTAATGTAATTCCTGAAGTATATGAATTCGATGATCAAAAAATGATACATTTATAAATATTTAAACCTCAAAACTATACAAATATATTAGTTTATACATCTTTTAACACTTATTTACAAAACGTAAAAGTAATATCTTACCTTATAAAAAAGTTTATATCCTTGTGACACCCAGCCAATTTGAACCGCCAAAAGCATCGTTATAAAACCCAAATAACAGAACAAGCGTGGGCTACCGAAATATAAACTATATTTTTTATGTAGAGAATATTTTTGACTAGATTTGTACAAAAAATGGAGTAGGTTGGTTAAAAAAATAAGGAGATATTAATAATATTCTTCGTGTACCTGAGGAATGACGCTGGTAGTGAAAGGGTTAACTATTCAAGTACCTCTATGCTGTTCTCTATGACATGTATTGATGATAATGTCTATTCTGAATCTAGTTCCGTGATTTTGTTTTGTTGTTATTGTCGTTGCTTGCGATTTTGACATTTTGACTTTTGACATTAACTTTATATTATAGAGCTAATCTTGCATGAGTAATTTATGATTATTTTGTGTTCAGTGTCTTAAATTGAACATAGCATCATGAATTCGGCGAATTGTCAGCTTTGGATGGGAAATGTAAGTAAATATCAGAGTAATCCCGGCTACTTATAACCTAACTTTATGTCAAAATCCTTAGTTTCCTTTTCAATAACAATGTAGTTTAAATTGTTTAATAAAATATTATTCCACTGGTTCATTATAATAAATAGTATTTTTTTGCTATGTGAAGGGTAGGAATAGTGTTGTGTAATCTGGGTTTAATATTATAATATATGTTCAAATTTGATAATCAAATAATATTACTGTATTAACCCGAATATAACGCGACCTATATATTTGGAGCAGGAGTAAAAGGAAAAATTCTCTAAACTTAACCCCGAATGTTTGTAAAGAAAGTTTTTTTTAGTAAAAAACATCGTGTTATATTTGGGTTAATATGGTATATTTAAAAACATGTGTATTTGTTTAAAATTGACCTCAGATTGAGGTAGCGATTGTAAATTTAAAAAATTCTGATCATTCTGAAAACACAACATGTATATAATTCGTCTTTTAATTATGTTTTCTTGGACTAAGAATTCTTCGTTCCCCAGACTCCGATTTCTTGAGAACGAGTATACTGCAGATATTGATTTATTTTGACTTTGGTTTAGTTACAAAATGACTTTTGTTTTGCCGTAGTAAGCCTTAAATTTATAATTTTGTGTAAAATCCAACTAATTTTGTTGAACTGATGTTAGTAAATATAAGCGTATTACCACTCACTGACTTTTACACGGTCACTTACGATTTTAGTATTTTTACGAGCTAATTTATTTATTTATTTACGGTCAATGTAGTAGATATTTAAAAAAAAACAGTTAGTGCAGAGGTTATGTAGTGACTAATAATACAGGTGTTCTTTAAACCCTGTCACATCCGAAACCACGATGATCAGTATGAGCAAGATGACATATTAGCACATTAAAATAAATTTTTAGAACGACTAGAATCTTAAAGATTAAAATATATATAACAAAGAAATGGTTGCTTACTTCTGCAGGGGAGAAACGAGGAGGGGGAGAAGGGGGAAGTTTGATACACCGTCAACCGCCCCCCGCTTCTCCCCTGCAGAAGTAAGCAACCATTTGTTTTTTTTTAATATTTTATTTTTTTAAATTTTCTTCGTTCTAAATATTTTTTTAATATGCTAATATGTCTTCTTGCCTATACTGATCATTGTGGTTTCGGATGTAACAGGATTTAAAGAACAACCTGTATAGTAAGGGCGTATATCTATTTTTTATTTGGTAAGATTGAAAATATTTCATGTTAGTTTATTTTTAAGCCTTTACAAAGGAATAGTCACATTCTGAAACCAGTCAGCATATAAAATTTAATTTAGTAATTTTACCTTAACTAAATAGGTAGTTATATTATTTTACATGGAAAATCACAAAGTAAGCGCTTCAAATAACTATTTTGAAAGATTCTTCTTTAAATAGACCAATATTGCAACTGAGATGAAATAACAAATACGGAATGTGGAAATCTAGGCGTTTACAGGTCTTATAACATGTCATTGGCTGGTTTAAATACAGCGGGGCCTCGATCTTCCGAACCCCGGCTAATCCGGACACCTCTATAATCCAAACGCTTCGTACATCCAAACAGGGTATAAATTCTGGGTGTTCAGACTATCGAGACTCTGCCGTAATTCTTTTCAAAAATGTTTTCCATATCTCTTGTATTAATTTTTTGCCTTGTTTTCAATATTTTAGTTCTAAAAATATTATCAAAAGAATTTCAACTGAATTTAGGATTATAATTAGTTAACTTCACATAAATCTCATAATGTTTAAACGTCTTAAATGGGCTCTTTCCTGAAAAGTTGATGCTTTCAACATAATATTTTCAAACTTAAAGTAAAGGGATATAGAAATATGAATAATCTCTGGCATCTGCTGATATATTCCCAGCTGGTGCCCAACATGACGGAGGATTTCATCATGGCCGCATTCCAGAAGATGGGAGAGCATCCACACAATGTCAAGGTACCTTCTAACTTTAAAATTATTTCTCTAATGTAGATACCATAGAATTAAGAATAGTCCAGAAGGAGCGTAGAATCATATTTGAATACATCGGACTGTGTCCAATAATTCCCCCACTATGCGTCACTTTCGCTGCGCGCATTCATAATGCCGCCGCGTAATGTTGCACGATGGGAAAAAATATAATTATAACACAAGTGTAAGGTAAAAAAAACGCAATCTGTTAATTTCTCTAAAGTTTTATTGTGCATGCGTAAATATTGATTGACACAACAGAGTAGATAAGTAAAGGGTCATTTAATAAGAGTAATTAAATTAATGAACTTTAAACATAAAATATAAAACAAATTTTATTTAACATAAAACGGATATTTTTATATCATGTTAAATTATATTTGATGTTTTAAAGATAATGTCGGTCAAATGTCCACAATAGAGTTGTTTAATCCGAGATCCAATTTTCATTAGTTCTCTCATTAGATGAGCAAGTAGGGTAAAAAAATTTACTTCCCTGGCAACACTTTGTTTCTTCGACAGTCTGACAGATGGAAAAATAATTCAATTTTTAAGTGATGCATTTGTTACATACACATTCATTTGCTAATTACTCATGAAATGTGATTGCATCCTGTTTTCTTTAAGATCCTAGCAGTATTTCTACACTTTAAAAGGACACAACACAGCATAGTTGAATTCAAATCAGGAGTTGCGTACTGAGCGACGTCTATAAAGAAATTAATGGGTCAAAATGTAAACCTACTCATTTATGAGTAGTTGAGTCGCCTTCTGTTTGATGTGCGTATGCGGTTTCTGGACTATTCTTAATTCTATGGTTGATACATGTTATTATATCTCACCAAAAAAAATATTTTTTTATATTTTTTATTTGAATTGTTTTGTTTTTTTACAATAAACAAAAGAGGTAAAACAGAGTATTAAAAAATAAAGGATAATTACATAGCAATGAAATACATATGAACAGTAAAAATAGTAAATAAAAAAATCCCACAAAGGCATGGGCTGTTCGTGGGTATACAAGAAATGTTTATGAATTTTTGCTCCTATAATAAATAGACAGTTATAATTTTTTTGTGTAATATAAGAAAGAGAAAAGAAAATATTCTGTAAAAGATTATAAGGTTTTTTATTATTTTTATAGTAATTAAAAAAGGAAATAAAAAATATTAAAAAATTAAAAATATTCCTTATTATTAAAGGGCAACAAAATATATCAGAAAAAAAGAGTTCATATTTTTCGTTTGAATCCAGGATAGTGCGTGTTTTATAAAAAAAGGAAAATTTCAAAAGTTTGGGATCAATGAAATATTATCAGTAAAAAAATATATAAACCTTATTGATCTGAATAAAAAGCCGAGCTGTAAGTAGGGTTCACACGAGGACAGGACAATATTGTCTTGTCCCAGCATCAGATCTATTGTCCTCCTGTAAACAAAAATGATTGCAGGATAGAACAGGCATTTACCACACCTAGTGAGGATAGACAGTACTAATATGTTTCCTTATAATTTCATTTTACATAATTTACATAATTGTACTACATCTTTATTTATCCCATTGTCTTGTCTGGCACGGTCCAGGCTGTTCATAGAGCTGGGAGCGGACAACATTATAATGTCTATTGTATTGTCCTCGTGTGAAACCAGCTATAGTGAAAGTACTCCCTCCACATACCGACATTGCAATTACACAAACGATAGCAATAAATATGTAATCTCTTAAGAGCCACTTGTATAATCCCGTTCTATTCTTATTCCGAATAATAAGGGTCAGTGCTATACAAGCTCCTAACGTCGTTGCGACTTGTGTACATCTAGATCATATCTACAAATTGCGAATTAGTTCTCCCCCTCTGAGCCCATATCCTTTAAGTATTGTGTAATCCCGTTACAATTTTTTTATTTGGTCTTAAAATAGTACAAACATAATAAATGAATGTCCTAATATTAACTTATATATAATAATTATTAAAACATATACTAATTATTAATATTTCTAAACAATATATGTACACTTAAAAAGAAAACTTCTATAAAGCTAACACAAATAAGATTACTTTTTAAAAACTAACTTATCTGCTAAACACATGTTTTTTTAACTTACATTTAAATGAAATAATATTTTTTTGTTCTCTTATTTCTAATGGTATTTCTTTATAATATAACTGTACGTGGTAGCCAGAAAATGGTAGCCTTCATTTTTATTTCTTGTTTTATATCCGTGTTTACATTGATTAGAAAAACCTTTTTAGTCAACTCTTTTGAAGTATAACCATTAATCATTTTGTGAACAAAAAATATTACATTAAAAAATATCAGTTGACGTACTGTCATATTTTTTGTTTGTTTTAGCATCAACTTTATCCTAGTGTATTTATTTTTTCTCAAAATTACTCTCATAGCCCTATTCTGCAGAACAGTAAGTTTTTTTTTTTCTCCTTCAGTTGCCAAAAACAAAATACTACTACAATAATTTATACGAGGCACAATAATGGAATTATAAATCATCCTGCACGAATCTGCAGTTAGATATCTTCTGATTCTTCCCATAAGAGAAACCTTCCTTGCTATCTTATTCGTCACATATCTTGTATTCTGGGAAAAAGTCAATCTAGAATCTATAATAATAATTATTATTATAAAATGAGATTATTAAACACCAATGTATTTTTGGTAGGAAATGCGTAATAAATACACGGGCGAGCCTGCCACCTACTGCTTTGTCTACTTTTGCACGGATATGGAGGCTATCAATGCGATGCACAAACTGAACGGGAAACCCATTCCTGGCACAAATCCGGTAATCCGCTTCTGCCTCGACAAAGCCAAGGCTTCCACGGAGAAGGAATTCACCCTCTGGGTAGGCGAACTTACGTCGGATGTCGACGACTACAGTCTGTACAAAGTCTTCTCCAGGAAATATTCATCTATCAAGACTGCCAAGGGTAAGCAAAGTGAAGTAATGACCAGCCATGTCTCATTTTATTTGGTGTATTTACGCCCAACAGGCATTCTCACATCAGGCGAATATAGTTGGTACATAATAAAAATTAAAAGATTAACATAAACTATTGTAACATTCTCTGTTCAAGTCTAGATAAATTGGGTAAATGGTGTTATCAATTTATCTAATTAGACTCATTTTGATCACAAAATCATCCCTTTTCAAATGTGGATATATTATAGTTCTAAAGAAGTGAGTGTCCATTTATGTACCAACATAGCGTTATAAATATTAAAAAAAGTATTACAAGTCAATGATATTGTATTCCTCATATTATTTAATTACAATAAAGCGATGAAATGTTCAGGTTTTATATTAAGAACAGTAAAATAATTCAATTCACTTAATTAATTTAAAATGTAATTTGATAATTAACATAATTGTACATACATTTATATGTACAGAGACACAGCACAACCAGGAACGACCCATGCCAAAATCAGTGTTGAGTCGAGGCACGTAATAAATACATTGTACTTGTATTATAGGTCGAAATATTTTATAACCGAAGCTTTATTAACGGATAAATTTATAGTTGAATTTTGCTCTGAAAAATTAATAAATGTACTGTCCGCAGTGGTTTTGGATACTGCTGGCTTCTGCAAGGGTTACGGCTTTGTCCGGTTCAGCAGCGAAGATGACCAGAAACATGCCCTGAGTGCCATGAACGGGTACTCGGGACTCGGCTCCAAGTCACTGAGAGTTTGCAGAGCCATTCACAAACAAAAGGGCGCCACCAACGGCAGCAGTAGCGATGGCAACGCGCAGCAATTCAACACAGTTCCCACAGTAACTACTTTTGAACAATATTTTTCTAGTGAAACAAAGTTTTTTTGTATTTACTTATTTATTAACGGACATTGTCCATTTATACAATTTATAGGGTTTAAATATTATAATAAAATAATATGTAGTTAAAACATTTTAAAAAAAGGAAAGAAGTATTGACAAACATAAGGGACATCAAGACAAGATTTGGACTATTTATTTAGTGCTTATTTAAATCGCTGTAAACTTTAACCAAAAAAGTTCAGATCTTGTCTTGAGTTAACAATACTACAAAGACGGGTCGTTGGAGAATTAAGGCCATAGTTTGTTCTATGCTGATCGATGAACAGTACATCATTGTTTCTCAACCTACGAGTCGGAATATTGAATTTTACTTGTCCCAGTAATGATGGAACATTGATTATACGATTTATATTTAGTATGCCGAACACATATATGGAATCAATATTAGTTCAAAGTTTTTGTAGACTAGAAATATTTAACATTGACTCTATATCAGCATAAGAATAATTACCTCTCTCTAGTCCAAGCATCCACGCTACTTTTCGAAGCAAGCGATGTTGGACTGATTCAATGTGATTTATGCGATTGACATAGAATGGAGACCAGACCGCGGAGGCATATTCTAGAAGAGGGCGAACAGTTGAGCAATAAAGAGTTTTGATTTAATATATTCGCAAAAACGCACGGCTACAGAACACATAAGGGCTATGGCCTCTTTAACCGGATTCCGCCGCTAGGGTCCTTTGACTGACACACTTCATCTAGTGATAATTGCGTAAACACTCTTTTCCAGCACTGAAACAGAAATCGGGTTGTAGTTCCGTGGCTACTGTCGCCATTCGCGGATCAAAGGTCCGGGTTTTGAACCCCTCTGTACCATAACTCGATTCGCATTTTCTTATTGCGAGTTATTCACAACTTGTTGAAAATGGCCCCCAAAATGAAAATATTTGGGTAAATCATAAGAACACAAATACAAGGACGATGCGTTCCGCGCTGTGGCGTGTACTAAGTAAAGAACAATTATCCTCGTATAAAAATCCTTTAGGATTTAAGTAAAAGTCCAGTGTAGGGGATTCTAAAAACGAATAGTATAATAAACTACTATTACGCATTCTTTTTTCAAACTTCATCTTTGTGCCGTGTTATTTCAAAACTATGTAAAAAGAGCTTCTGGTAAATTTATTTTTATTACATTAGACACTCTCTTAGCCAGCGCCTTTAAACGGCCTCTTCTAGGAATGCCCCTTTTGGAGTGATGTGTGGCTTTTTCCTGTACAAATTTTTTACAGTTTGTGAAATGTTAATTTTTAATGTGCGAGTTTCTAATACAGAATAAAAGGTCTGTTTTCTTAACCCTCCTTCCCCGGTGATGTGTAGCTAGTACACATTGCGTCTAATAACTATAATATTTTTATAAATATAATAAATATTGTGTTTGGATTTTCAGTATTCCTCCATTACACATTTACCTATCGACTGAAATAATTTGTTATCAAATAATAAGTACTTATTAGGCACAAAAAAGCATTTTATCAGAAATCAGGGATAAACTACAAATATCATCAAAAGTATACTCTCATTTAGTCACGTAGTCCAGTACTATATAGCTACTCTGTATCTCTCGGGAAATTGGCGCGGGTGCACGTTTCGCCAGAGTCGTTAGCGATACCCAATGGTTTTTTCATGTTTTCAGCAGTTAGATTTTAAATATTATCATCTTTGAATTAAATTATGGTTAATTTAGCCATTCTCTATAAATGTTCCATTTTTCCCTTTTTAAATCTCTTATTTTTTTAATGTGTAGTGACTACACAGCACAGTAACGCGCAGGTGTATTTAGGACAGTAAAGGAAAGGTTAATGTTTTGAAAATATTTTTTTTTTTCTTCTTTGCGAAAGTGTTTTTTTAAATGTGTTTTCCACTACCTTCTCTTTAACCGGCTTTTTCGTTATCCGGCCCTGGGTCGGTCTTGTCAAGGCCGGTTAAGAGGGCGTCTACTGTACTACTTTTATTAATAATAAATCCACAATATCAGATATAAGCGAGTGGTTAAATTGCAGGAGTACAGCCAGCAGCAGTACTACGATCCGTCAGCCTACTGGCAGAACTACTCGTCAGCCTGGTCAGGGTACTACGGGGCGGGGCAGGGGGGTGATCAGGGGACTGAAGACCCACAGGACGCCACCCCGGACACCTCGCACCCGCCCCCCGCCGCCGTGGACAGGAACCTAGTGCTCACAGGTAACCCTAGTATTTACGATATGTATGGAATTAAAGTGGCGTTAAATTGGGACGATGTATCAGACCAGGATCCCTTAAACAACTACTCGACAATATTCTCCAATAAGAGTATTTGCCCTAAATTTATTGTAATGGAAGGGGAAAACATTTTTAAGAAGGGAATATGGAAGTCTAGGCATTTACAGGGCTTATGACCTGTCATTGACTGGTTTAAGTGGCCACTTTACACACTGTAACATTAACCATTCTTTCTACGTTTAGTCATCCACATTTTCTCAACTCTTCCAAATGTTACATAGTGTGTAAAGTGGCCAGTTAAACCAGCAAATGACAGGTCGTAAGCCTTGTAAATGCCTAGACTTTCAAATCCTTCCTCGAAAATGTTTTCCTTCTCTATTGCAATAAATTTATATCTTAATAACTCCCTAGGGAGTGATATTCAGCCTCTACTCTAACACAAAAGAGAATTTGCCTCTTAATTATAGTTTCACTGATGTGAAAGATGACGTTCTCCAAAGTGATCATATGCAGCTGGCCTGACTGCTCTTCCAATCGACATAACCAGAGGCAAGTCGGTTCCGGGAGCCGGGAGGTAAAAGTCTGTGCTGACACTGTCGGAGATATCCATTAGGAACATAAAAATTGGTACTCTCCAATTCTTGATATAACCCATCCTTTCTTGCAAAATGTTGGTCTTTAGCATGCCAAAGAGGAATGGAATGAGAGAGAGTCGCGTATAATTACCATACTCCTCATGTAGTTACTTCGGAATTTTTTTGAACCCTCCCCAACAAAGAATATCTCGCCTCGTGTGGACTCCATATCACCAAATCACTTTTAAGTCTGCTTCGCACCAATGAGTTGTACAGTACAAGAATCAATGACATATAAGAAAGTATTACATCATACACTTGTCCTTTTAATTTATATCTATGGCATTACCAGCATTAAAATAAATTCACTCATCTCTGTGACTAAATTCATTGCCATCTTACAAAACTGCCGTTTTTGAGATAGCGAATTTTGCAAATTAAGTTTATAAATAAAATTATTGATTATTTGGGCTTTTATAAACACTGCAAGAGTCTTTCAAAAATCTTTTATATGTAAATCCGATATTCCTCTCGAGTGAAAATACCCTATTGTATGTCGTATTACAGATCACAAGACACCTCTGGACGTGGAACAGATGAACCGAGAGGCTATAGAGAAGGATCGCACATTGTGGGACGGTATAGACTCTGCCAGGTGGCTGCCGGCTGACATAATGGAAGTCTACTAGAAGTGTACTTTATTGTATAGATTTAAAGAGACATTATGAAATATTTACAGAATCAGTTTCATAAAATGTAATGTGCAAGATAATGTATATTCTAGTTGCATATTTGCGGTAAATGTTAGCTTAGGATGACAGCGCACTAGACAACCGAAATTTGAAGTAACTGGTTATAAGCAGCCAGTCGTGACAGTATCCATGGTGATATCACCCACTGCCGAGTCTTCTGGTCCATAATTCGGCTATTTTGCTGTCTTATCTTAAGGTTGTTATTTTTTTGTTGTAGTTTTAATTTTTTAAATATTTTATTTTAATCATATTTGTATATAAAAGTGTTGTGTAATGTATTTTATTGTAACTAAATGGACTGAATCGAGTCCGTAAATAAATAAATCATATTTACAGCAATATGATCCAGCAGTTGACATTACTGGTTCATAATCAGAATAGCCTTGGGGAAATAGACCAAATTCAAAGTGGTGAGTTTCCATTGGAATTTTTTGTGCTCTTTTTATTAAGTCTATCAACTTAATTTTTGTAGAAAGCCTACGATGTTCCAGAATCTTTTTTAATCTTCTAGCAACGAAAGCATAAATAGTCTGAATTCCCTGTCAAAACTAGTCGTGATATTTTTCTACATTTGCTGTTAAGATTTACCTGAAAAATAATATTTTGTTTTATATATCTGGCTACAAGATGTTCTATGGCAGATTTGAATAATAATCGTAGGATTGTATATTTAAGATTATTATTATTATGGATAACTTATATAGCGCCATTTTCGTAATAAAATACCTCAAGGGCGCTTTACATAGTGATTCTATTGTTAAATTAATTTAATTGAAGTTTTTAAATTTGTAATTTAATTAAAACAATTTATTTTGTTGTCACATGCTACGGATTTATTCAAATGATTTATATCATATATTAAGTATGCTTGGCAATTTAGAAGAACATGAGGCAAACGGCTATTTCAGAATTGAATAAAGAAAGATGGATTGTAATAAAAATACCTTAATTAATCAGGCTTACTATAAAAATTTAAAAAATTACATAATTTTACTTGTAATTTAAGATGCGGATTATAAGTTTGTTTATATTGATGTTGTAGCATATGGAAAGTGTACAGACTCTTTCAAAAAAGTTAAAAAGCAATTACGGGTACTGGAGAGAGGCTCCGTATTAAACAACGGAGTACCGATGCCATAGTTTATTGTGGGAGACAAGGCATTTTGTTTATTGGAAAATATTATGCCTCCGTATGGAGGAAGTTTAAACAATAACAAAATAATCTTAATCGAATAACTGTTTCGAGCTATGGCGTTCAGCAAAAAAGTTAAGAGTTTCTCTCGGGTAATGGATATCCGAAAGGAATTTGCAGTTGCCATTATAAAGCACGCTGTGCTTTACACAATGACTATAGATTCAAAAACACGTGTCCCTCCTTGGGGTTTATTTGCGGATTATTTTAAATGAAAATCTGAAGAGCGAGAAAACTATGTGAATTACATTCAATTAGAAATTACTAATGCAATTTTGTCTTTCTTTTGTGATAAATTCTCCTCACACGTATTTGATATATTCTCCTATCTCGCCAAATAGTTTTTTTATTTTCATGTTTTACATAACTTTTTTTCTATATGGACACAACCCATGTCGAGAAGTTTCAGAATGCATATACTAAGTACGCAGAGGCCACGAGGTTTTACATTCGCCTCGTCTCATTCCGGCATAAGCCGTCACAAACTAATTGGCTGACTAGTGCGCGGTCGCCCTTAAAATTTTCAAATAAAGATTTTTACATGAGATGTTATCATGTAACAAAATTGAATGGTGTTTAAAAAATAGTTTATAATTACTATAAACAACAATCTCTCTCTTTTCTTTGCTATATGCTTAGATAAATACTTAAGAATATGTAAATATTAGATGTTTAAGGAAATACTGTATTTTGGTGTAATATTAATTGTTTATTTATTTTTTCAGTCCCAAACACAAAAACTCGTATGCCCACTGGATGTAAACAATAAGTGTACAATTATTGAATGCTATTCTATATTTATTCGTGCTTAGACTGAATACCAATCCTTATTATTATAGTAGAAGTATAAGTTGTCAGTGAATATGTCCCTCCCTATCTTCTATGTATTTCTGGTATGCTTATTTTACTTCTATATTACAAAATGTCCAATTTGTTTTTGAATGTATCAAGAGATGGTGCCTTGACTATTTTGTCAGGCAGACCATTCACGCATCCACAGACCTGTCACTGATGAAACGTTGAGCCGGATTGAGGTTGAACTTTAGCTTCTCTAATTTTATAAAATGTTCTTACTGTCACATATTCCAGCTAAATGTGAAAATTTCACCAAATTCACAGTCATAATACGCATGCAGCATTTTAGATACTGCTTGCGAAAATTGTGAAAATCTTATGATCACGGCTCCTGTTGATGAAAAATCATTTCAATGATTTTATGGAGGGAATCAAGTTTGTATGGTCAGTTCAATGCCTCTCAGGTATCGAACACTGATAACAGCGGGATTTTAGTTTAGTGGACACTATGGAAATTGTTACTCACTTTTAAAGTTCTTATTTTAAAATCTTTTTAAAGCACGGATACCGGTATCGTGTAGATGATGATGAACTGTATAATTTAGGTTGTTTATATAACACTAACTTCACTTTGTACAAAATATGCTGACGCATTATATGATAAAGATTTATCAGAGAGGCAACTTTCACATGTGACTCGCTCACAGGATGATATAAGCACAAGAATTCGAAATAGGAAGGATTTGGGAAGGAACGGAATATTTAGTCTTATATGAGTTGCCAGTATAGAAAATGTAAATTCAGTACGTAGCAAAGTTTGATGCACAAACGTCATCAATTATTATATTTTAAATTTTATTACTGTTTAATTGGTAATCATCCAATTAAGCTGGAAGTTTTTGTCAGTGTCAAATTAAGTATAAAAAATTATCACTACATTTTACAAAATATGTATCATTGCAAACAATAAACTTGGTTTTTTGTATTTTAAGACTTAATTGACAACATTTTCGAAACAACTGAAATCGTTTTGTGATTGGGATCAGAAATAAGGGTAGTCATTTGAGTTGGAAAAAGAACTTTTAGTTCAATCAAACATTCTAGGAATTTGTCTTTACCTACTTTGAACGGACATTGGAAGAAAATATAATCGGGTTGTGGTCCTGTGGCTAGTGTCTCGGACTCACGGACCGAAGGTCCGTGGTTCGAATCCTACTCTACCCCAACTTGATTCCCATTTTCTAATAGTGAGTTATTTACAACTCGTTGAAAATGGCCCTCAAAATTAAATATTTGGGTAAATCATAAGAACGCAAATATTTCTTTTTAAAAAAAAAATAATAATAATAATTTGGTTCACCGATGTCCTGACACAGAAGTCCTATTTGATGGAGTCAGTATGGTACAGTTCTAGGAAACTGAATGGATTTCTGTTTTTTTTTTCCAATGACAAAATATTTTTCGCGAATAAAGGATTTCAAATCTATACTTAAAATGCCCTAATTTACTTGGTTCATGCATTATATATGTGAATTTATTCATAATTCTTTCTGGAGCAATACCGGAATCTATGTTTGTGTCGGTTTTGTAAGTTTATTTGCAAATTTAACGATCATTTTCAATTAATAAAAAAACTGTTTTTAATTAAAAAGAAATACTATATTTGTTATTATTTACCCTATTTTTAACCTTTTACTTTTATTAATAATAACTACTACACATGTACATTTACAAATGTCACTTTCATAAAGTAACAGCACAGAGGTATATTTACACCGTGATTTTATTGAAAAATATTTAACCTACTATTTAGTTGTATATTTTTTCCGTGTTAGAGGAGTGATTTTAATAATTATCTGCGCTGTAATTCACCACTGTAATTGGGCCTCCTGGCCTGTTTATAATAAATCATATATTGACTGCCTAAATATAAATCATTCAACAGGAAAAACTGATAGTAACACATTATTATAAATTCTATTATTGAGTTTATAATAATTTGCTAGCTAGGTTTTACAAAACAAGCCTGAATAAATGTTCGGGGAAAATCAATTCCTTCCTTAATGTTAGTGGTGCGGCGCTGCACATAACCGATCCTTTCTTCACAAAGACCGGCTTCTGTTAGTAAACTTCGAATCTCCTCTATAGTGAAGAAATAACTCCTAGAAAATGCAAAAAGAATACATATGTATACATAATTATTTCAGTAAAAAAAACATAGCAGAATTTTAAAATGCATAAAATATTATTTGATAATTGATCAACATTTGTGTATATTAAATATATCAATCACACTATGGTGCCGCATATTCTATCCATTTTGAAGTATTCATTATGCTTTTGACCGTATATAAAAATATTATTGTTGTAATAAATTTTTTTAGATTTTCACGGCCCTTCAGATGCACAATGAGTTGGGTTATTAAGCCGTGTATTTTTTATTTGGGAAATCAACAGTTCTACATACATATTTATAGTAAACAAACAGATATAGTGTATAAACTCAGAACTAATAACAGATTTCCACAGAGTATACAAAGTTAGTAAAGAAAATATATTACATATCAAATAAGTACATATAAGTTTATACATATAAAAATGTTATTTTTATGTACTAGTAAATATTTTTCAATAATCAAAGAATTTTTAATATTTATTTTAAGAACATTAAGTTACTGTAAATTGGGCGGGATTAGGACAAGAATGCTTGAAGAGAGGATAAGGAGGGGAAGGGAGATGTACATATTTATTATTATAATGTCTACTAAGTTACATAATGCATTTTTAGTGTAAATTTTAAATCTGACAGAGTGATGTTTGTGTAATCTATATTTTTAAATATAAGTATCGTTCGCACTCTTTTCCGATATTACATAGTTTGATCGCATTACAGTGTCCATCGTCAATTTGATGTTGTTTATGTAGACATATAGCTAGCCCAAAGCGACAGCGAGATAAACTCGAAATTTCCGATTTTGAGATGCACTTGCAGATAAGTTAATAAATTAAATAAATGAATGTTTTTAAAGAATAAAATATTGAAGTTAGATAGTTAACCTTGTGGCGAGGAACACCAACAGCCCTAAAGTTGGCGGGCCCGAATCCTACTACCAGGAGCCATCTCAGGGTAAACTGTTTACCCCGAAGATGGCTCCTGCAATGGTAGCCGAAATGTCGGAACAAATCCAACACACGCAGTATCACCCAAAAAATAACAACATGGATGTAATACGAGAATATTAGAAAAATATCATATGCAACTTTCTAAAACAAGACAAGGACAATCGAGACTAATAAACCAGGGACTAAAATTATACAATAAACTACCAGACAAAACTAAACAAAAGACTCAGACAAAATTTTCAAAAGACGTAAAAAATATTATTTTGAACAACAGAGTATGAATAAAAAATGCATATATTATTTTTGTAAAATGAATGTAATAATCCATAAGGGTTAATAAATCAATTTTCAAATTAAAAAAAAAAATAAAAAACATATTGATAACAGTAACCGTGAAAACCTTTGCACCTATTTAGAATTTTACATGATTTATTTATTAACGGGTACCGGGATGATTTTTATCGCATACAGCAATTATTGCGACAGTACAAATCCTGAGCAAATAACTTAACATATGACATATACACAAATAACATAAATCCAGGTGAGGAACGATGTAATGTAATCTGAAACGCCAGATAAGAGTGCAATGACACACGGCATAATATCCCAGGAAAACTCATGTGCATATTTTTGATGTCTACTACATGTATTATTCCTAGGGCATTCAATATACATTAGTAGTATTATTCCTAGGGCATTCAATACACATTGCAACAATACCAACAAATCAATGATTTATGATTTTTTTGCTATTTCGATTATACTACCTAAGTATGTTAAGTATTGAAATCCCGAAGTTATTATATAGAACATTTATAAAACAACTGTGTAATATGTATAGATATATTGTTATTATATTATTTCATAATTTTGTAATAGAACACTGTATGTTAATTGTATTTATGATTATGTTTATAAAAGGCATTTGTGCCGTGTATACGCTAATAAATAAATAAATAAAATGTAAAAATAAACATAATAATACATGTGGTAACTTACGTAGTTCCATCCTGTCTAAGATAGAGATTATTACTAATCTTGTGTCCAGGCCCGAAGCGAATTTGTGCCATGTCGTGTCGTGCGTAGTCCCGCAATAGTAGGGCTCCGCCTGGCCTGAGGGCCCCCACCAGGGCTCCGACACAGCGCCGCAGAGCGCCCCCTTCCCAGCTCAGCGCGGACAGGAGGAACACGGCAGTCACGAAGGACGCCAGGCCCCCAGAGTTGGATAGTTCTTGTTGGAGCAGATCTGAGCCTTGCATCGTAGATAAATCGGCCTGTAAGGTGAAATGACGGATTCCAGTCAGTGATTCGGCATATTGATGACATGTTTCTGTGGCTTGGATCTAAAAGGGCCAGTGTCGTAAGGAGTATTTTTTTTCAGCCATTTTGTGGTGTTATAATGAACTGTTTGAAACTAATGTTTAAACATATACGTACTCAAAAAACACCTAAATAAAACAGTTCTTACAGTGACGAGTGATATGTGATGTTATTTTATCGACTTTTTATTTAAACTATTGTGTTATTATATATAATATCCCCTCATACCAGCACTTTTGCTGATTGGGAATATTTCGTACAAATAAAATATGTAATTTAATGTAATATGTAAAATTTAAAAACCTTGTATTTTTTTATGTTAATAAAAAACATTACCAACCTACAATACATAACATAGTTTAATATATATTTTTAATGAGGAAGTTCAATGTTTTTATTTTAATGTGTTGCATTATGTTTCGTAATTTTGAAATTACATCGCAGTGACATCACAAGTTCAAGTCGTCGAGTTTTCCTGACATTTAAAAATAAGAGTCCCGTACCCATCAAAACACACTAAACGTCGATAAATATGGCTACCCGTACACCAGAAATCTATCACAATGCTATACTTGATTGGCCATCGTAAACACTTGAGACGTTTTGAAGTAGTACATTTTTTTTTAAAAACATACATTTTTGACAAAACTCAGTTCTTTTAATAGAATCAACGCATAACACTAGCAAAGTTTTTATTTTGTAATCATTCATCATGAAGTTAATTCTGATTCAACCAATTTAATGATCTACTCATTCAATCAATTATATTGTATTGTATTTATGAATGAAGCCATATACGAGTATCTGATCTGTTTATCACAGCTGCATCTGCAGTGCAATTACTTTTGGTGTAAAAGTGTGTGCAAGTGATGAGCATTTTCTCATCACTAATACACATCTTCACTAACACATCCTCACTATCATTATCATAATTGAGAAAACAACCAATTTTGATTTATTTTTTACTTACCTATTCTTATTTTTTAAACTTTTTTGTTAAAACCAAGTCTGTTAGTGGACATTTTTATGGAAGTTCATTATAATTAACTATAGAAAGGCAGAATAGAAATAAAAATTAAATTTCATTTAAACATAAAAACGAGTTATTAAAACAATAGAAATCTGGAATTGATTCATTGACCAGATATTAAAATTAGAACCGTCTAGTGCTTTGGTTTAGTTAATTGTGGCAGTTACGCACGGGGTATTCCCTGTATTGCCTTTACGCAAATAAACTAAGTCTCACCCGCTGTATTAGATTTAGGGATATACGCGGGATTGCTCGCTTCTTTAGTGGGGATGATTCATTCGCGGTATTGAATTTAATCGAATGCAAGCAGTCTATTGGTCAATTTCGAAATTTAAATACACCAATCAATGTGGCTTGTCCCATTCAACTGAAAGCGCCAAAAAAAAATAATTTATTTTTTTGGCTCATGAACTTACATAGATGATTTTTTTATTAAAAAAAAATATATATATACTTGAGTTCTTATTATTTACTCGAATATTTAAATTTTCAGACCATTTCCTTAAAGTAGTAAATAACTTGTGCTGGAAAAATGGAAATCGAGTTATGGTAGAGTGGGATTTGAGCCTGGGACCTTTAGTCCGTGAGTCCACAATACTACCACGGGACCACAACCCGGTTGAAATGATTTTTTAAAATTGTTTAACACATATATGTCTTAACCATGAGTTTGATTTTTTTTTCTTCATAAAAGTTTTTTGGGTGCGGATAAGGTTATAACGGTGATGATAATTACCTGGAAAGCTCGAAATCTAGGTTCCACATAGGCAGGATGGGACTGGACTATAGCAACAGCTCGCGGGGAGAGATCGCAGGCCAGGAAGGGGCCAAGTTGGGGAGCCACTTCGGCTAGGGGGAACAGCAGCGCCCCCGCTCCGCAGCCGGCCTCCAGTAACGGGCCCCCGGCTGTCAGGAGGGAGGGGAATTCCCGTATTATCCAATGCCGAGACTTGAAAAACCTAATCACAAAGATTATTATTATTATTATATTAGGGGCAGGCTGCTATCAGCTGATATGCTTCTATCTTGTCTTTTTTGTAACTAACTAAACTATTTTAATATAACAATTTCCATCTGTTCGAAATGTAAGGAACTCGTGTCTATGCCGTCTTTGTCCCGATCTAAGGGAAGGTGGGGGTAATTTATCCTTTACTTAACAGGAGTCACTGGACGTGTCTGGGGCCTGAGGTTTTTGATTGCGGGTGCCCCTGTCAGTGGACATCTTTTGCTGAGGACTTCCCTGAGCACGGAATATACGTCTCCTTTATTGCTTTCGCTTGATGAGGTAAAATTCTTCAATAATTGCAGTTTAAGTAGGTATGAGTGGTGGCAAAAGTTGGTCTGCAACCAGTAGTCTTTGGGTAAGTCTGCTGCTTTTGGGTGCGCTGCCGGTGACTGGCCTTAAGTGTCACCTGGGGGAGTTCTGGTGCTCCAGAGAGTAGTAACTAACGTTTCCTATCACTGTCGACATAAGGGGGTTTGAAATGGGTGAAGGATTTATTTATTTTATTTATACTTCCCTTTGTCCCTACCTTGTAGAGGATGAGGGGTGGTTTTAGAGCGACAGTGAAAGGGACATTGAAAGTTGTAAATGTAAATATTTGTTCGCGCTTTTCCTTACTGAATTCGGTTAGTAAAAGATGAAATATAATCAATTCGTAATGTAAAAAAAAATGCTTGCTTGTATGAGTGAATCCGAAGAAAGACACGTTTTTTTTTAAAACGGATTCAGGTATGTGGTGGATGCTTTCAATGTTCGGAATGCAGAATACAGTTCTGGGGCTTCACTTCGTTATAATACCTTTATTTATGTCAGAATGTAAAAGTCTAATTTTATGGGAATGAAAAGAATGGTTTGTATCCATTATTTGATTGCAAATTCAGAAAAACTAGTGCTAGAAAGTTTGAAATAAATTGACAATTTCTCCTCCAATACAGGATATCATAATCCTCTATCTCAAATGTGTAGACGGTATATAAAGTTATGGAAAGGAACTGCGAGAAACATTAATATCTCTGGAGACTCATTCAGCATATTCAAGTAGAGGGTGTTTTCATTATTGTTGCCCTAAATCAGTGATTCCCAAAGTGATCTATATCGACCCCCAGGGGTCTATAACAACCTGCAAGGGGTCTACGTCAACGAAAAAAAATAATTGGGGGTCCATGAAATGAAAATGGGGGTCCACGATAGTGGATCTCAACATACACCGATAGTACTTCTGTACTTCTGGCTGCAAAAAAACATACCCGTTACCTATCCTGTATTATGGAATATAGCCAGCAAATTTTTTATTTCCTTTCCACCGTCATACCTAGTGGAAAGGGGGTTCACCGCTGTTACCAATCTCCTAACGAAAAAAAGAAAAAGACTGGACGTCATTGGCCGAGGAGATTTAAGATTAAACCTGACAAGATTGACGCCAAATGTTGATAATTTATTATTAGAGCATCAGGTTCATCCTTCCCACTAAAAACATTTACTTATTGCTTAGTTTATTTTATGTTACGTTTATTTTGTATAACAGATACAAAATTTTATTTTGGGTAGTTTTAATTTAAAGTCAATTAATAAATGTATAAAACTTAACATTTGTTTTAACTTTAAGTTTTTAACACTAAACTTCACTACAGTTAGAAATTTATGAAAAATCAATATCAGGTAAGTAGGGGGTCTACCAAAAACCGAAAAACATGGCAAGGGGTCTACGACACAAAAAAGTTTGGGAACCTTTGCCCTAAATCATCTTTTGTATACCTGCCTTTATTTTGTTCATGGTTAAAAGTTTCTTTCTCAATAATTGTGTTTTATTTATTAACGTAATTGTTATTTTTTCTCATCTCGCATGCTGTGTGGACAGTTGCGAATAATTGCTGGCTCAGTTATAATTTATTATGTTTGTGTCTGTGTGAGTGTCCCTAAAATGTTGATTTTCACACAGTATTTTATAGTCCCCAGACTGGATCTCAAGAGTTAGACTGATGTTTATTTGAATAAAATGGTCAGGATCACTGCAATAGGGATATACAGGTGTTCTTTAAACCCCGTCACATCCGAAACCGCGATGATCAGTATGAGCAAGAAGACATATTGGCACATCAAATTATTTTTTTAGAAAGAATAAAATTTTAAAAATTAAATATCGAAAAAGCAAATGGTTGCTTACTTCTGCAGGGGAGAAACGAGGAGGGGGGAGGGGGCAATCTGATACTCGCCGCGCTCCCCTTACTTCTCCCTTGCAGAAGTAAGCAACCATTTGTTTTTTTTAAATATTTTATTTTTAAAAAAATTCTTGGTTCTAAATATTTTTTTTAATATGCTAATATGTCTTCTTGCCCATACTGATTATTGTGGTTTCGATGTGACAGGGTTTAAAGAACACTCGTATAAGTTTTTTTTACAATCTTAAGGTCTATGAAATACTGTAGAGTAAAAAAATATTTTTAACTACTTATTAGTAAAACATTTAAGTTTGTAAGTGAAAATTCTTGATGGAAGTTCATTGTAATTTATTATATAAATAAAACACGAGTGATACTTTAATCCACAAATTTGGAATATCCAGTGACCGGTTTCATCGCTTTCGCGACATCTTCGAGACTGGTATCTTTATTAAAAAGTTAAATGTATTTATACAGAACAGAGGTGAGGATACATAATTCAAAGTTATATGTAAGTAAATTAAATAAAGTTATTTTTATCTTAAGGATCATTATCGACAAATTTTCTATGGGTTAACTAATGAATGGATATAATGTTATTTTAATGAGTTTAAGTATTTTATTTTATTGTTGGTGTCCCATCCTTCGTGAGTGTGGTTTTGTAAATAATGATTTCTCTCATTAAAATAACATTATATCCATTCATTAGTTAACCCATAGAAAATTTGTCGATAATGATCCTTAAGATAAAAATAACTTTATTTAATTTACTTACATATAACTTTGAATTATGTATCCTCACCTCTGTTCTGTATAAATACATTTAACTTTTTAATAAAGATACCAGTCTCGAAGATGTCGCGAAAGCGATGAAACCGGTCACTGGATATTCCAAATTTGGGGATTAAAGTATCACTCGTGTTTTATTTATATAATAAATTACTTATTAGTAGCATAAAAAATATTTTTAAATTTTGAATTCTCGCAAAAACGGTCATTGCATTGGCCACGCCCCTAAAACGTCACGATTCGTGTTAATTTTGAACTTTGTAATCGTTTAAAAGAATACCCTAAAGTTAATTTTTTTATTTTACATTACCTATCTCCATTCCTTTTGTAAAAGATATCCCAATGTCTTGCAGAATCCTTCATTGCCTGAGTTGCCCGGATAGCGGGCACGAGGCGACTATCTTGCCTTAACAGAGCATTCTCCTGTTCCGGGTCCAAGGGAGGCAATTCCTCTAGCAACACGTCTTGCTCTTGGCCATCATCACACTGCTCCATCAGTGAAATAAAAATTAACCGTACTCAATATCACTCACACATTAATTGTAACTGTTAAGCTTCGAAATACTGTTATTTTACGATTTTTTCAACTTAAACTACTCCAATTAAGGTCGATCAAATGGATAAAATCATTAATAGAAATTACAAGTAGAAAGTATTAAAGTCTAAAGTGAGGTTATAATTTTGAAATTTGACATAAGTTTGAGGTGTTGAAATTGAATGTTGACAGTTCAGATAAGGGTATGTTCTGTTACTATAATAAACCCTCGTGGATCATCGGAACACGACAAGATCAATAATGCAGGTAAAACAAAATAAATAAAATGAAAATTAACGAATAAACACAATTTTAGTACAACTTTATTTAAATCATTTAAGCAGTGGTTTTGTGATATAGCGTTGCGAAATTTAAATTAAATTTTATAATGATAATATTATATATATTATATATATTATAATATAGTCTAAAAAGATGAAACGGATGGTGACTATTTTATAGCATCACGAACTCGCGAGTCAGAGATTTGAGGCATTATGGCTTGATTTTCATTTTATATTTCCAAATGTGAGTTATTTTTACAACTCATCGAAAATGCCACCCAATATTAAAATATTTGGGAAAAATCATAAGAACGCAAACATATATTTTTAAAACAAATATAAAGGTACAAGGAAAGCGCGTTCCGTGTGATTTTATTAGAATGCGGTTGTAATTTATGTATTTGCTAATTAATCAATTTAATTACTCATTTAGTCCAATAAAAAATTTTAATTAGATGAATGTGATGAAGTTTTGTTTTTGGATTCGGATCTGCTAATTTATTGTGAATTGTGAAAGATTCCCATCAGGTAACTTGTCAAAAACATTTTAATCATTAACATGTTCACATTCAACAAACTCAATCATATGTCATCATCTCCTATACACTACTAATGGTGCATAGGGCAGTGCGTTGGTATGCCAAACGCGGCGCGTTTTAATTATTTGTTACATGAAGGTAATGCTATTGGTTTTAGGTGCCAGTCTAGGTACAGTGAAGTATTGTAGGAAATTACCTTTAAAATAAATATTTGACTTTGATCTTGTAACGAATCGAACCTGGGACTTAAAACATGTCTGAGAGATATTTAAACAGCTTGGAAAAAAGAGTTTAAGAATAATGGATTTTAAAATAAAGTCAGAATTATGAATAAAACACAGTTTGTCAAGTGGCCACTGAAACTAGTCAATGACAGGTCATAGGCCCTGTAAACGTCTAAACTGAAATATTCATCTTTCAAAAAAGTTACACGCTTCTTTTGAAGTTTTGCCAAACTGGTTCGATTATGGCCTAAACCTTTTCTCTATTATCTCATGTGCATTTGTAGTCTGTGGTGTTTTTTCTTCTATTTTTTGTTGATGTTGCTTGTCACTTGTCATTGCTTGTTGCGTCGCGTTGACATTAAATTAAAATACTTCAACTAAGCTACACAATATTACCCGTGATTTCAGATTATTTCGTGTTTTCAATTAAACATAAAATCGTAGCACCATGAATCCGATGGTACATTGTCAGCTTTGGATGGGAAATGTAAGAAGAATTTACTGCATTCCCGGCTACCTATAACCTAACTTTATATAAAAATATTTATTTATTATCATAATCGTTTCAATCCATTGACGTAAAATCATTCCACCAGTTTATTATTGATTCTTTTTGCATTCAATAAAATATCAAATATGGAAAATAACGTCTCCTCACTGGGGTAACCCGTGCCGAGGACACTTAACAATATACTTTTATTTTTATTTACATACGAGAATACCCTTAAAAAAACATAATATACAGGGAGAAAAATTACAGAATTCAACTTCTACCTACTTCCACTATATATATTTTTTATAGTCTTTTAAAAACATTATTTCGTTACTTATTGTTTAAATGTACGGTGGAAGTGAGAGATGGATTTTAATTGTATTATAACCATAGTCCCTTCAACCAAAAGTGGTTTAAATTAGTATTAGTTTACACTGTCTTTGTGTCCAGGATCTCTATTTATTATATGCAGTGTGCGTAACTTTATTTGTTTATGTCTATAGGTTAAATGTAAATAATCTCTAGTACATGCTAATTTATCCCCAGCTGGAGCCCAACATGACGGAGAGTTTCATCATGGCCGCATTCCAGAAGATGGGAGAACATCCCCAAAATGTCAAGGTGCCTTCCATCGTTATATTATTCAATATCCACAATGCAATTATAATTATGTAGTAATGTGTCTAGAGCATAGGTTGCCAAAGTTGACGGGGCTCCGACCCACCTCTTGGCTGCCATAGAGAAAAGAGGGTATAAATATTGGTAATCCTCAGATTCCCTAGTGGCGAGTCGTCGAGTCGAGAACTACTTAATGCTGTCTTATTTATTCTAATTGATTAAGTGTTACCAATATTGATATATTCCTTGGTACCTACACTCTACACTAAGCACACATATGCGTTTCTACTATCATCTCCCAGGGAACAGCCAAATGTGAACCAAGTGTTTTTTTCAGTTATTTACCAGAAAAAGGACAATAGATCCTGTTTACTGCACACCAAAATAAAACAGGGACGAGTTTGAGTTTCGTCTATTGTCTTGTTAACCTTAATAATAAGTTAAGGAATGCTATCTTTGTTTGGTTTTTTATATTTTACTTTTTGTGCTGTTACATGTTCACTTAATTGCCACACTTACTAGTTCTTTGCTCAAAGTATTATTATTGCGTTTTTTAAAATTATTTTTTATTATTAAATTTTCAAAATCATTCTTATGTTGTTGAAATTCCATTTGTCGATGTGTTTTGAAGCTGCAAGACTTTATGATGTTAGCTATCGTATTATTTTTATCATATTATGTAAATGTTATCAACTATCAAATATCTAAATTTAGTAAATGGGGTCTAGAATTTCAACCGTCCATGCGCTCAGTAGCTGCAAGAGTTGTTGTTATCTAAATTCTAATTTTAAAAATTTGCTTTTTATTTCGTTTTTAAAATATCACTTAAACTCTAAACTTCACTGTCAAATAAAAAAAATAATTTAAAAAATGTAAATAGGGGCTAGATTTCTTATTGTCCATGCGCTCTGTAGCTGCAAGATGTTCTGTTATCTAGCTTATATATATCATAACTGTAATATATCATAATTGGAGACGAGGAACTAGAATACCAACCGTCTATGCGCTCTGTAGCTGCAAGACGTGTTGGAATATTTATTTATTGTACAGCGCCCTTGAGGTGATTATCTCAAAAATGGCGCTATATAAATTATCCAAACATTATTATTATTATTAATATGAATGAAAGACTGTTGAAATAAGAAACACAACTTGAAAAAAAAAATATTACTTAAATACCTGCACCTGCTAGGTTTTTTACAAAGTTATTTCAATGGGAAGGATGTATTTGTTTCTTATTTTTCTTCATTACAGTTTTAGCATCAATTTCAACATTAGTTACTTTTAATCGTAGTGAGTTTGATATATCCAATATATTTCAATACACGTCTTAGTACGGAGTTATTACGGAGATCTTAGTTAGACTGGCAACGATGTAATATATATATATTTTTTTGCATATACATAATATATTACGAGTTCTCTGTTACTTTCACTGCTAAGTGCCAAGGTGTAGTTTGTTTGGATTTATTTAAGTAGATAATAAGTCGCGGTTGGCAGTTTTAACCTGTATTCAAACAAAAAATAAAATAATGTTTTTTTCTGAAAAAGACTGCTTAAATATATATACTTTTTTGGTAGGTGATGCGCAATAAATACACAGGCGAGCCAGCTGGCTACTGCTTCGTCCACTTTGGGACGGATGAAGAGGCCATCGACGCGATGCACAAGCTGAACGGGAAGCCCATCCCCGGCACCAACCCGGTGGTCCGATTCCGCCTGAACAATGCCAGCCGCGAGAGCAAGGCCCAGGCTCCCATGGAGAGGGAGTTCTCCCTCTGGGTGGGGGACCTAACTACAGACGTTGACGACTACAGCCTGTATAGAGTCTTCTCCCAAAAGTATTCATCCATCAAGACCGCCAAAGGTAAGGGCCCATTGTGAAATAATAAAAAAATATGCCGTGTGCCATAATTTATCTCGAAAGCTGGTTTTATTGGTTTAATGCTTTATTTTTGTATAAATAACTAGATGTAATAAATTGTTGAAATGTCACTAACTAAAAAATAAACTAAAACGAAACAAACAACCCACACCGAGCCCAAGACAGCTTGTTTTGTTTTTTGAATATATATTTTTGTTTCAAAATGAACCTTTTCATTAAAATTGTATTTTTTATTTAATAAAATATTAATCAATTATTTAAAACAAAATATACAGCTATTGGTAATAATATTTTATTCTCATGTATTTTAAAATCCAGATTCATAAAATATTTCAAATAATTCAAATTTTCAAAATGTTTCAAATAACTTATGCTAACCAGATTTGGAAATATAACCTGTTCCTATGTTAAAAAAACTTAGCTATGGCCGTTATTAAAAAAATATGTTTGTTATTTTGAAAAATGTTAATGTAGTACACCTGGTTGTGGTCCAAAGGATGGATCAAAGTTCTGAGGTTTTAACCCTTCTCACCACAACTTGATTTCCATTTTCTAATAGTGAGTCATTTACAACTCGTTGAAAGGGCCCCAAAATTGAAATATTTGGGTAAATCATAAAAACAAATATTTATTTTGGTTTTTGCTTTGAATATATTTATTTAGGCTATTTTAGTTTCTATTTTCTCATGCCTTCATTTTTCTTTAGTAAGTACAAGATATTGAAAAAAATAAATGTTACTCGGTAAATCCTTTAAAAAGATTTTGAAAGTAAGACTTACAGGCTTTTTGAAAAGATAACTTTCTTCTGACGAATATATAAACTGTCAACAGTGATCTTGGATACTTCTGGGTTCAGCAAGGGCTACGGTTTTGTTCGATTCGGCAGTGAAGATGAGCAGAAACATGCCCTGTGGGCCATGAACGGGTACTCGGGACTCGGCTCCAAGTTGCTGAAGGTCTGTAATGCCGTTCCCAAACCAAAGAGCGCCACCAACGGCAGCGGTAGTGATGGCAACGCCCAGCAATTCATCACAGTTCCCACGGTAACTATATTAAAAAGTATTTTTTTATTGCGAGACAGAGTCTAGTTGTCCATTCCATTTTGGTCAGCCAGTTAAAAAACCGTTTGGATGCGTTTTTGAAGAAAGACGAACGCATACAAAAAGCAGACACGAGATATAGGGGCATCAGCCAAGGCTGCCTGCCTATAGCAAATAATAATAAAGTTTATTCCGTGTCAAAATCTTTATAGACCCTGTGGACAATTGGGTTGTTGTTGGTCTTAATGTGTAATTTCAACGACTCGGGGACAACAAAAGGGCTGGATACATTTTATAAATGTAAAAACATAAACAAATCAACTAATAATAATAAATAAGTAATATAGAATGAGTGGAACTATTCATTAAAATAAATCCCTATTTTCCAAATTTTCACAAAAAACAATATATTTACATATTTTGTGATAGGAATGTATAGAAAAGTTAATTTGTGCGTGAAATCATTACAAACGGTTTTTTAAATATTTTATTTGCCTTTTTATTTCTTTTTACTCAATCATTTTTACTGCGACCATCATTATCACAAGATGCACAGATATCCTGGGTCCTCGGCATCAAAGCACATGGTAGAAAGATGAAGAAAAACAAACAACGTTACACTTTTAACTCGTTTTGAGTCCGCCAAATAATTTATGAATAAAGGACACGAAAGTAATAATGCGCGGCCCGCTTAAAGAGATGCCATTTCGCTCTATTGCACATAACAAAAGCATTGCAAAATTTTGGTTTGGTCGGTTTTATCGCTGTGCTTGCAATTCTCAACCTGAGTACCTATGGCCCATTGTTTTGCTGCAAACTGTAGCGTACTTCGTGATTGATAATCCGAGAATGGTTTCTGTCCGTTTGGGCGGCTCCAGAAGTGGTAGAGCGTTATTGCTCTGAGATAAAGGGGTATGGACATACATTGTACAGGGTCGCTTGTCCAAAATCTTCAGTTTAATTTATTTATAAAAAGAACAAGGCCAATAGATGGAAATATTTTTTTAAATGTAGATTTCTTTTATTTTTTTACAAAACTACATCGTAAAGTTTTTTCTCTTAAAAACTCACTCTCAAGTATGTTAAAACCATCATCATTGTATGAGCAATGTATTTACACCTTGTTTTTTTATTTTGAAAGAGTGATCAATATTTGCAATAAAAAGTAATAATGATCTTTAACAATACAAAAGTCTCATGTAATCTTCATATTATATATTTGTATTCTCAATTGTTTGCCTTTTACAAATCCTCGCCATTTAGCCAGGTTATATAGGGACTGTTTAAGCTACAACGAACTGTAACACTAGCAGTGTAACCTTGTCTCGCTGTGGTGCAACAGTACCCGATATAAGTGAGTGGTGGAATTGCAGGAGTTCAGCCAGCAGCAGTACTACGACCCGTCGGCCTACTGGCAGAACTACTCGGCCGCCTGGTCAGGGTACTACGGGGCGGGGCAGGGGGGCGGTCAGGGGGCTGAGGACACGCCAGCCGCCACCCCGGACACCTCCCACCCGCCCCCCGCCGCCGTGGACAGGAACCTTGTACTCATAGGTAATATTAACACTAAAGTTCATCTATCGACAATCACAACGAATGTTGTTTCTTTATTATTTTTAAATGTCCTACATTTTTCGTAGTTTTTGGTTTGAAATTTAAGAGCTTAGGAAAACTGCCCATTGAGTTCCGAAATTCCATCTGCCACTGAGAGTATAACCACCTTAACTAAATTTAATGAAACTTATAACTAAATATTATATATTTTTTGTTTTCACGACTTTCTTAGTTTTCAAAAATTTTATCTAACTGAAATATCAAATAAAATTAGAAAAATATTTCCAACACTAAGATAAATGTAATAATTTTGAAAAATTTAAATTACAGCAGAAACAAAAAACGGCTATAATTTTATACAACGTGAACCTATTTTCTGCATCAGGATCAGGACTGGTATTCCAAACACTCTCGTGGCCGTATTATCTCGTGTGTTTACATACAAAACGCACGAGAAAAACTGTTTTCTCGTGCCACGAGAGTGGTTCAGGATACCATCCCTGGAGGTCTGAGGTTCGAACCCCGCTTTACCACAACTTATTTCCCATTTTCTACCGTGGTTATTTACAACTAAAAGAAAATGTCCCCAAAATTGAAATATTTGGGTAAATTATAAGAACGCAAACATTTAAAAAAAAAAAAAATATATAAAATTTACTGAGAGTCCTCTAATTGAGGGCATTGGAAGCAAAGATAGCAAACTTCCGTTTTGGTGTTTTCGAGAAATATAATAAAAACTGCTACACTAATGCCAAAGAGTCTTAGAAATGTTATTTTCACTGAAATTAAACTTTAAGATACTAATAAGTTAGCTTGAATAGAAACACGAATTCAAAAAACTTTCTTAATATTTGTATGGCACGGCCATTTTGAAAATTTAAATCCCAAGCCTGCCATTGGTCTAATAAAATGGCTGATGGATATTGCTATGTTTGCTTCCAAACACTCTTTTCAAACCATCAGAAGTATGATTTCAAACTACATTTGCAACTCAACTCATGATTTTTATAAAAATAAAGTTGATAAACTACAGAATGACATCATAACAATTTTTTTTTTTTTTTTGAGGATTCTATCTTTGCTTCCAATGCCCTGAATTATTGTATTTCATGTTACAGATCACAAGACACCTCTGGACGTGGAACAGATGAACCGAGAGGCTATAGAGAAGGATCGCACATTGTGGGACGGTATAGACTCCGCCAGGTGGCTGCCGGCCGACATAATGGAAGTCTACTAGAAGTGTACTTTATTGTATAGATTTAAAGAGACATTTTCAAATAATTGTGAAATCAGTTTTATAAAATTTCACATGCAAGATAATATATTATGTTCTAGTTGCATGTTTGTAGGAAATTTTGATTGGAAATGTCCAAACAATGGTTTCTTTTATAAGAAGTTGCTGTTTTTAAAATTTTACCTAATTTCTTTAAAGCAACACATCTCTCTGTTTCTTAGCTGTAGAAGCCATTGCTGAATTCTTCGACTCCGCCTTTCACCTTTCAACCTTGCTTCGTGCTTCGGTACAAATATTTAGAATAAATAAAATTATATGTTTAAGGAAATACTGAATTATGGTGTATTTTTTCAGTTTCATGTCTTTGCACAGTCCCTTATACAAAAAGCTCGTATGCCTACTGGGGTACAAAATGAGCGCGATTTGTGTAATTAGTGTGGGTATTTATCGAATGCCTCACATACTTAAATATTTGTTTGCATTTTTTAGTGCTTTGACTGAATACCTGTTTGCGAACATTGTAAAAATCACAAATTACTACATCACGAGAATCCAGTATTATTTCTGTGGCTTGGATCCGCAAGGGCCGATGTTGTAAATCCTAATATTACGGGAGAGTAATTATTTAGCCATTTTGTGGCGTTATAATGAACCATTTGACGTCTTTTAAAACAAATATGAATAAAAAACATTACAACATGTGTGTATAAAATAGTTAAATTTACTAATTTTTTAATTGACATCGACCCTCTACAAAACGGTGGCAAGAAAAATATGAAATCTGACACTGGCCCTTCTAGATCTAAGCCACAGATCTACGTAGTCCTTTGCGATACAGGCGGTTATATGAAGTGTTAACATAAGTTGTGTCTGTTTTTTTCCAAATGAAGAGAAGAACAAATTAGTTAGTGTATTCTCCTTCATTATTTTACAACAAATCAGTTGATAATTCATAGTATCTTCACCGTACACTGCACAAATATTGCGCGCAGCTTTATTCCCTCAATTGAGTGCGAACAGAAGGTGTTGAAAATGCTCTCTTTCGTCTACTTGGCATTCCATTTTGAAGTCTTGCAATCAAATAAAATAATATATTTAACGTAAAAGCAAACACAATATCTCGTAGAGGAGAAAATTTTCTTTCGAATGACATATAACCATTGACATATTAATACACATAGACATGCTCTGAGCTCTCATAAACGACGACACTTGTGTCATGCCCAACGCGTATTTAGTCGTTCTGCGACCGCCAGCCAGACGTGACGTTCAGAATAGAAACCAAAATGTCCGCTTGTCATGAAAGCGTGTAAAAACCTTTCGGATGAACATTGTTAAAAGGATTGTATAACTTTTTATTGGTAAATATTTGTTCAAGAGTGATTAACAATGCTCAAAACAATTAATATTCAAATATATATTATTTTTCGTAAACGTCAAACTACTAAACGTACGTGCAACTGTAAACTTCGCAGTTGCACGTAAACATGCAACTGCGAAGCTCTTCTTACTCACTCGGCTGCACTGATAAGAACATATTTAAAAAATATTATGAATATGAGTTAATAATTATTTTTGCATTTCCCAGAATCCAATGAAAATAAATAAATGGGTTAAAATTATAAAGAATCTGATTGGGATTCATTCGACAAAAACGAATGTTGAATGTAGATATAAAAATGGGTACCCTCCAATTTTTGGTAGCATATGCATGATCGTCGAATGCAGCCCCAGTGTAAATAAAGAAACTCAGTAACTATGGGTACGTTTTCATGTCACTACTTTAAAAACTCTGTAGGGCGCGTTTATGTATATGTCAACGCGTATAACCTTTACCATTTTGTTTTACTTTCGGTGCTCATTTTAAAATTTGAAAAAAAAAAACAAATACAAATTATGTTAATACCTAATATATTTGAGAAATGTAATATATTTATTTCTATAATTTTTCTAAAAAATATAGGATGTCTCCTATTCAACTAATGCAAAGAAAAATGGGATTTTTAATCTATACTTAGAGAGCTCTTAATAATTTGCTGCATGCATTACATGTATGAATATTTTTATCTTTTGATCATTAATAAAAATTTGTTCTAGAGCAATACTAGAATCTACACCTCGATTCAATAATGTTTGTAACCATATTTTCTGTAAAAAAATACATTTATGTTTTTAAGATTTAACCAAATATTACACCTTTTGGGGCATGTTTCCCTAGTCATTTATGTAACTGCGCTAGAAAATGAGAATCAAATTGATAGGGTGGAAAGTGAATTTCTGGTTTATGTAATTGAAATTTTTCATCATACTTGACAGTATGGAAAACGTTGTCGCATTGTCATTTAAAAAACCACTATTACTACAGATAATAGTTAATATTGAGGAGGTGGTGCCGCTGATTTTATTTCCAACAATAATTTGAATATATATTATTATATTGATACAATATGCATTTTATTTGCTCGGCTTTTAATGTAGATTATTTCGAAGGATGGTAAATAAAATATCAGGTGAGAAATTAACACAATAATTTCTGAGAATCATTGTGTTTGTAAAGAAAGTTCATATTTATCATTTTGATTTTAAAAATAATTTGAATTAAAAAATAACAAAACTTTTCCAATTATGTTGTGTTGGTAACACTTGTTACCGCAATGCAAACTGAACATTATCCCAGGGGGGGGGGGGCGATTACAAACATTATCTTCATCGGTATACTTAACCCCATTTACCACCTCTATCTGCCGAGGAGTATTATGAAGCCAGCTCTACCGACATGTCTATACATATTTTCAGGAAGATAAAAATGAAATAGTAATATTTATTTTTCATTGTGGCAATATTTCTTCTGAAGATGTCAATCGAAGCTAAACTGGCAGTGCACAACGGAGTTTTAGTCCCAACACTTATGTATGGAAGTGAAACATGGAACTGGCAGAGGAAGGATGAAAGCCGAGTGAACGTGGTTGAAATGCGATCTCTTAGACGAATTTGTGGGAAATCAATGTATGACAGGGTTACGAATGATGAAATCAGGCGAGAGTGTAAATCAGAGTCAAGTATAATTGATGAGATTAAGAAAGGGTCTCCGAGATGGTTTGGTCACGACGAAAGAATGGTAAAACAAGTGTATATGGCGAAAATGAACAGTAACAGAAGACGTGGCATGATCAGATAAAGCAAAATCTTAAGTCTGGTCATGTCAAAAGCAGACAGAACCGAAGGGCATGTATGACAAGATGTATGAATGTGGAAGGAACTAGGAATGTATGCCAGAATAGACGTGTGTGGCGGTCCATTCTCTCTGCCTACCCCTACGGAGAAATGGCGTGATGGTAGTAGTAGTAGTAGAAGTGCTACAATTGCGCCTTAACCTCAAGTCCATTTTTGTAGTTCTGAGATGTTTCAAGTTTAAGTGTTTTTGTTCCTGAAATGTTAAATGACATAATTTCAGAAAATTGAAAATACGTATTATAAAGTTTTTCTTCTTCGTATTGTAAAGCTCAAGATAAAAAAATATCGAATTGTTACATGTTTAGTTGCAAAATTATTGCTTGTAAAAAAGTGGACTTAAGCCTAAGATCAGGACTTAGGGATTTTTCAAAAGTATTTAAAAAGACTAAGGGATTTTTTCTCGGGGAAAAAACTCTTGGACTAAGATATTTTTAGGACTTGAAATAATATTTTTCAAATACAAAGTTCGATAAGGGTATTCTTTATTAAATAAATAATTAGGTAAATGTATAGTTCACAAAACGCTCTACACGGCAGTGTTGCCAACTCAAAACCGATAAAATTGGACTCGGGCATTTTTTTAAATTGGGCATCCAATTATAACTAACTTACTTCTCTTTCGTATTTTAAATAGGCTTCTGTGATAAACAGTAGTTACCTCAAAAATATTTTAATTGAAATGAGTCGCAATCAAAGCCAAAAGTGCTCGATGGGACACGATTTTTGTTACTTCCGTATGCATTAACACTTTCACTCGAAGGTATGACTTTCTCATATTCCGATTGTAATGGATCCCTGAACAAAGTTAGTTTAGTGTTTTTTTTTCTCTTTTTCAAGTCTTAAGAGAGAGATCCATCTGCTTCTCCCAGTCTTCTACTTGTACAATAATAACAAATAAAAAACAGTAAGTTTCATTGATAAATAATTTAATTATTATTTAGTCTATATTAAAGTTCATAAAAAATATATATTTACAAATAATTTACAGATCATTTTAATACATTCAGATTATTAATTAAAATACATAGAGTACCACCCGGAGTATGTTAAATGGGATAACATACTATTGTAATTAAACAATTTTGATTTCTTTAATCCATCATAATTTAAATACCGTAAAACCTCATTTTTACATTCTCCAATTTTACGCCGAAAGTTCCAGGTTTGATTCCCGGTGAGATCACAACAATTAAATCAGATTTTTCCCAAGTCTGGATGTTCTGTGCTGTAGTTGAGCCTTTTAGCCTGTTATGATGCAGAAAAAAGAAAAAACCTACTCTTTTACTGAAAAATTATGTAATGTATTGACTAACGAATCAATATAGTTAATTAAAATTTCAATGAGAAAATTGGAGTATTCGTAAAAAAATCGAGTTATTTTTATTTTGGTCCATGAAAACGCTAAAGTCAATCTTACATGAAATTTTAAAAAACTTAAATTTTCAAGTGGTGTCAGAATAGCATACAATTTTTAAATATTTTTTATTTGAATCCGGAACCTCTTTTTACACGGTTTTGAAATAGAACAGTACAAAAATGAAATAAAAAAAAATATTGAATATTAATTTTACAATGCGTAATAGTAATGTAAATGTATTATTCGTTTTTGGCATTCCCTACATCGCTCTTTTACTTACTTATTCTTTGACTTTTTTATGATTTTTAAAGTATTTAATGTTATATTTTTTAATAGTATTAAGGTACAATAAATAGTAAACAATCTCATATAAAAAAACCCAGATATGGTTTTTATGTAAGGAAACCCATTGTTAATTTTTTAGTACACTTTTTTTGCAGTTTTTTTTTTTTACATGGAACTGCATAGAATGTTTTCCTCGTGTAAAAAGAGGTTTCCGAGAAGTCCCAGTACATTAATACAATAAAACACCGGATTGTTCAGAATACCGAATTGACGATAATGTAAAAATTATATCTCTGAAAGTTCCTGTTATGATACTGCGGTGGTTCCCACCTGGCCGGCGATGGTCTTCACCACATCTTCGGGAAGCGACACGGGGCATAGCCGCATCTCCCCGTCCACCTTCTGCGCCAGGAAGGCCCTCAGGGGGGTACCGGCCAGCACCACGAGCGAGCCGGGCTCCAGGCTGGAGGGGCTCGGCGGGGACGTGGGCAGGTGGGCGAAGGCGGGGGACTCGGGGGGCAACAATGCCAGGCTGTCCGAGCGTAGGGTTTGCGAAGAGACTCTGGGCATTTTAGGATTTTTGGGAGGCTGTCTGAGAGTCGAGTCCTCTTCTGATTGGATGCTTTGAAGTGCGGTGCCTGGAATCAAATCGTCGAAACATACAGCACATATATTTCAATAACATATGTGAAATGAAATAGAAGTGTTACGAGTGCATTGGAAATGGAATTTAAATTCGTGGAAAGTTGCCTTTCTAGCTGTCATTCTCTAATGGACTTTCCACGGCTCAAACATGACAATATGACAGTATGGAGAAAAATGTTGCAACTATATCCGTCACAATCGTGTCTCTCTTTTAGGAAAGCTGTCCCAGTATGCTCGTCAAACAAGATTTACCTTGAACCTTTAACTACGGTCCAATCGGAAGTGAAATGACCAAAACATAAGAAATATATAATATTTATTTATTTATGAGTCTATATGGAAAAAGTCTTCTAAGTAGATAATTTGTTATATTTTTAAGTATTTTTATCACAATTTTACATAAATAAATAACATTGCTGATAGTGTTGTAGCTATGGTACTGAGTTATACAGAAATATCAAGAATTAAGGAAATATGTATACTTTTTTATGAGTATCATCATTTGCTATCTTGTTTTTCAAATCGTCGAGGGCAACATAATACAGTAAAACCCATGATTTACCTTTTTCAAGGGAGCAACAAAAAAAGTATAAAACTGAGGAAAACTCCAAAGTGAGGAAACTAATATTTAAACTAATGTTTAAACTAATATTTCAGTAAATACACGCAGAAAAGCAAAAAAAATCAGCGTCATTTAGAATGGTAATTTATTATTGAAAAGCAACACTAAAATATTTTAGTTTGTGGATTTAAGTCTTAAAATTGAGACGTATTTCAGCTCTCCCTTCTGCCATCTGACTACCGATGTATTTTCTATATGTAAGATGCAGCTAGTAAAGAAATAAAGTGTTTATTTATTATACGTCAGTGGCCTCCTTCGTATCTAATTCCAGGAAGCATTACATGACGGAGCAAGTTAAAGACCATTGGAACTAATGGCAGTTTTTAGATGAATAATTTATTATAAAAATATGTAATACAAAGAAACAGGGATTCATTGCAATATCTATGCATATTCAGTCTATTTTACTGAATGCTACAAGCGCCAAATGATGAAGCAAAATCGTCTCTAGCGAACACCTTCTTATCTTGTCGGTTCACGGATGTGCCAATCGTCTCTGTGCGTATTTTGCTTTGCACGAGCTTGGATTCTTAATTTGTATGAAAATATCGTATTGTTTGTTTACAACACCATACGAGATTTATTTATCGCACATCCGATAAAATAGTCGTAACTAAAAAAAGTAGAATTTCTAGGAGAGCCTAAAAACTAAAATAACATATTGTCTTTAAAACAACGCTTTCTTTATTTAGTTTTTTTGTTTTTCTTTTCACTCCTTGAAGCGATGCCGATATGTTATATATTTAGATTCGCCTCAAAAAAATGCTATTACATTTTTCAAAGAAAATCTCAATAAGGAATTATCACGTACTACGAATACCAATAAAAATTATGGATATTGATAAATCAATATGGATATTGTGGGAAAATGTTTTCATTCATAATTTTATAAATACAGTTGTTATAAAATTCATCGCCACAAAAAAAGGGGCATGTTTGGCCTTGAAAATTGAGACGTCAAGATTCGTGACGACTCTATTTAAATTTAAACGTTCACAAATAAAGGTCAAAATTTCGAGAATCGTGACGTTTAGGGGCGTGGCAAATGTTTTTTTGAGTTATGACTGTTTTATTGAAGGTGTGATATAAAAATATTTAAACTTTAACATTTAAAAATGTAAAGAAATGCACCGCTAGTGTTTTTGGTCAGGAGCCGCCCGTGATTGGTACAGTATTAGTTCCTTGCAATTTAGCGTTCATTGCTATTGTGTAGTTATAATAATGAGGATTGCAATAACTTACTGGTCTTCTGTTGTTACTTTTCCGTTCAGTAGGTTTTAGCGGTGGGTGCGGATGCCTTCGCCTCTCAGCCAGAGCGCCGCCTCTTCCTCAGGTGGGCGATGTCGAACTGGAGAGGGTTCATCAGGGCTCGATCCA